>NC_045541.1:103121916-103411916 GCF_009769535.1 Thamnophis elegans | reverse complement strand
CCAGGAACCACTTCGCAATTACCTAAACAACCAGGTGTCACACAAAAACACACAAAATCTGCCAAAGCTGCCTTGCACCAACCTGGCCTGCCCATAGAAAAGCAGCCACCTTGAGACACATAAACCATGCACCAACCTGTACACTTAAAAGCAACATATTGCATCACAAATAAAACATTTGCAAAAAGGAATAACATTTCTTGTAATAAACATTCTATAAACAATAAATAAATAAAAATTCCCTAAAAATAATTTAACAAGAAAGATATTCTACACTAAATTAAATTAAAATAAAACCATTAAAAATATTCTATACACAATAAATAAAATTTGAGATTGTGGAGATGTAATTCTGAGGCCGGTCGTTGTGGAAGGTCCTGATGAGGAGTTCATGATGACCACGAGGCAGGAGGCATATAAATTTAATAAATGAAAAAAAAATGCCCTGTGGTCTTGATGGTTTGCTGGCAGATGTTTTATTGTCATTGGTGTGAGATACCTAGCTGGGTCTACAAGAAAACCACCAAGCTCAGGGAACACCAAGGACCCAGCTGTCATCTCCCTCCCCCCCCACTCCTCTTCCTCCTCTCAACATAGCCCACTCTTTCTAGCACTGATGATGATGATAATACCTGGTTTGGGTAATGAAACATCTGCAAGAAAACAAGCAAGCTCAGAAAGCACCAAGGACCACACAGTTGTCGCCCTCCTCCTCCTCTCTGTATACCCCATTTTTTCTAGCACTGATGATGACACCTGGTTCGGTAATGAGATGCCTGCAAGAAAACCACCAAGTTCAGAGAACACCAAAGGACCCCACAGTCCTCTCCCTACTTATCTTTTTCCTTTTTGTCCTTCGACTTCTCCTCCTCCTCCTTTTCCCACAACCCCTTTCCCTTCTAGCACTGATGATGTTACCTAGTTTGGTAATGAAATGTCTGTAAGAAAACTACCAAGCTCAGAAAGCAGCAAGGATCCCACTATCCTCCATCTCCTCCTTCTCCTTCGCTTTCTCCTTTTTGTCCTATCTTTCTCCTCTTCCCCCCCCCCCAACTCCACTTCCTTATAGCACTGATGATGTTACCTAGTTTGGTAATGAAATGTCTGCAACAAGCTCAAAGAGAACCCAGGACCCCTCATTAAAATC
The DNA here is from genome assembly GCF_009769535.1 of Thamnophis elegans. Lineage (NCBI taxonomy): Eukaryota > Metazoa > Chordata > Lepidosauria > Squamata > Natricidae > Thamnophis > Thamnophis elegans. Next base: position 103,410,769 of record NC_045541.1, on the reverse strand, counting down.
TTATTACAAGCTACCATCCATCTCCCCCGTGCTCATAAAAGGAAACCCGGGTAAGTCATTTGCTAGCAGGCAGGTTCTACGAGGCCTGCCGCCACCAAAGCACCTTCCCGGAGTTGCTTTTCAGAGCATGGGGAGACGGATGGTGCAAAATACCGCCTGTCTCCCTGTGCTCAGAAAAGGAAACCCAGATAAGTCATTTCCTAGCAGGCAGGTTCTAGGAGGCCTGCCACCATCAAAGCACCTTCCCGGAGTTGCTTTTCTGAGCATGGGGAGATGGACAGTAGTTTGTGCAGTGCGGCCGGCGCCTAGAAGGTCCTAGGAGACCGGCCGCGCCACGTAAGCTCCTGCCACTGTCCTCACCCCTGTACCTGTGCTTTCTGGCAGCCAGGCATCTTAGGAAAGTCCGCGGACCTTGCAAAGGCCTTGTGAGGTCCTCAAATTTGTCAAAGATCCTGGCCACGCCGCATAAGCTCCTGCCGCCATTCCCACCCCTGCGCTTGTGCTTTCTGCCGGCCAGGCATCTTAGGTAAGTCCGAGGACCTTGCAAAGGCCTTGCGAAGTCCCCAAACTTGTCAAAGATACCAGCCATGCTGCGTAAGCTCCTGTCATCGTTCCCACGCCTGTGCCCATGCTTTCTGGCGGCCAGGCATCTTAGGCAAGTCCGGGGATCTTGCAAAGCCCTTGCGAGGTCCCCAAACATGTCAAAGACACTGGCTGCGCCATGTAAGCTCCTATCACCGTCCCCACGCCTGCGCCCATGCTGCCAGGCATCTTAGGCAGGTCCGAGGACCTTGCAAAGGCCTTGCGAGATCCCCAAACTTTTCAAAGATGCTGGCCATGCCGCATTAGCTCCCACAGCCATCACCACCCCCACCCCCATGCTTTCTGAAGGCCATGTGATCCTCTGCTATAAGTGAGCCCGGGATCCTTGCAAGGCCGCAAAATGTCACCGGACTCACTTATAGTGCAGGTCCATGGCACGCCGCTCCAGATGGCCTGCCTCCTCCCCCCCCCATGCGCCCCATGCTTAGTTGCAGCTTACTTACCTCCTCAGAGTCAGTAGGCAGCAATAGAGAGCCAAACAGGAAAAAAGGTAAGTGGGTTTAGATAGGGTACTTAGAGATGGTGGGGCGATTGGTGAACCAGCCAATAAGTGAGCGGTGGGTGGGGTTAGGATAGTACGGACGGGTGGGGGTGAGTGAGCGAGTGACAGGGCCGGGTAGACGTTCCGGAAGTTACTTCCGGGTCCACCGGTCGAACTTCTTCTCACAGGATCGGTAAATTTCACCAACCAGTTCTCCTGAGCCAGTGCAAACCAGCAGAAAACCATCACTGGTAGGCTGAGACAAAAACAAATGTAGTCTTGGATAATCACATGGAACCCTGAGTAAACATATCAGAAAAAATGTAGCCAAACTCTATCCTTCCCTGAGAAATGAGGATGCTAATCCTACAAAAGAAAAGTCAACAAAGATTGCAGAGATTTAAAGAATTTATGATGGGCATCATCCCTTGAGATAATGATGATGATGGTAACAATAATAATACACATGAAGGTAAAAGTGGAGACACCATAATATTAAAGGTAAGGTATACTTTATTTACTAAGTGAATTTATATATCACTTTGCTTTGATAGCTAAAGAGTTTATTCATACAGTAGGTCTCCTTAAAGAGATGTGGTGGCTCAGTGACTAAGAAACTGAGCTTGTCGATCAGAACGGTTGGCAGTTCAGTGGTTTGAATCCCTAGCATTGTGAAGTGGAGTGAGTTCCCGTTACTTGTCCCACTTCTGCTAACCTAGCAGTTCGAAAGCATGTAAAGAATGCAAGTAGAAAAATAGTGGGAGGGTAACAGCATTCTGTGCCCCTTCGGCATTTAGTCATGCTGGCCACATGACCATGGAGGCATCGTCCGACACTGCTGGCTCTTTGGCTTTGAAACAGAGATGACCACCGCCTCCTAGAGTCAGGAACAACTAGCACATATGTGCAAGGGGAACCTTTACCTTTACATAGGTCTCCTTATTCTCAAAGCAACCACACTGGGATGGGTGGGGGTGTGGTGACCAGCTTACTCTTTTGTGAGATTAGTGAGAAAACAGGATTGAATTTTGGTTTGTACTCCAAATCTAATTAAGCCAATCTAACTACATTATACATATTTTTTTTTCAAAAATCTAAATAGTATTTATCAGAAATGATGCTAATGAGCTCTCTTGCTCATGCTGAAAAGATGAATGAGGTAGTAGATGAAGCAAATCTGTCAAATGTGGACAGAGCTGCCCAAAATTATTTGCGGTAGGAACAGAAGTCTGAGAAAGTGTCTCTCCCTTTCTTACATCCAGGACAACTGTACACTTTGATGCAGTGTGCATTTCCAAACTACACTTTTAGAAGGTAGTTTGGAAATTACACTTTTCTTACTTATAAATGAATCTCCTTCTCGTCCTCATCTGCCTTCCCTGAAATCAACATGTAACAAAATTGGCTGATTTCTGACGATGTCTCCAGAAAATAGTAGAAGAGAAAACAGAAATGCTGCTTTCCTGGTCTAACAATGGGAATAATTTCACTAGTTAAGAATGAAAAGTGTAATCTTTGAACAATCTTATATAGAAAATCAAATTCTTGTCTGTCCTAAATCCAATTTAGCAAATTTCCAATTTACTAAATTGGAATATAAATGATGATCACAGCACAGGATATATATACATATATACACATACATATACACACACACACACACACACACACACACCACTATGTCATGACTGCTCTTAGACACAAATAGCTAGTCTGACTTTTATAACTCATTATGACTTTTTCTCATGTACTTACAATTCCAACCTATTTCAGCGTGTTGCTTAAGATTCACATCTGTAGAATCTATTCTAACCTTGTACTAAAAAAGTATGTTTTACTGGTGCTAGAGGTGCACATTTCCTATGTTTTATCTATTATATTCAATTGCTAGAAGCCTATTTCCAATCAGCTGAATCTAGGCAAAGCTAAATTAATGATCAGCAGAAGATGGAGAATGAAGAGGAAGGACATAAATTACTGGTATTTTTATGTTCATTAATTCTGCAGTTTTGGAAAAGGATATAGCATAGGACCAAGAAAAAAAATCTACTGCATTTTATAATTCCCAGGATAAAAGTCATAGCTTTTAGTTTCCTTAGCAACTGTGAAATCTTCATTTTTGTAAATTAAATGATATGAATTGTATAAACTTGCTTTATCTCAGCTAACATCATACCCTTCAGGAAATGTACACTTTTACATTTTATTCACATCCACACCCACAAACAAAGAGACAGGCAGACAGACAGACAGACAGACATAATGACACATAAACACAAAATACCTGTTATTGGATTCAAGAATATATATTCCAAAGGATATGTGATTTAGGAATTTGGAACAGGACATAAATCCATTTCAATTCGTTGTTAGATTTGTACCACATTCTAAATTTTAAAATTAAAAAGAAATGAGAATTAGATTCTTTTTTTTTTTTTTTTTGGTAGGCTCATGTCAACCTTCTCAGGTCATAAGACTTTGGAACATTGCTCTGACCTGTAGACATCCATTAGAACAAGGGGGTTTCTCACTGCTGCTACTGCTGGTTCGATGAGGGATGCACATACGTGCTTGATGTGTGCTACGCGCACATGCATAGTACTAAAAACAAAATGGCAGCACCTATGGCACTGCCAAGATAACCAGTTTGGGGACATGGCAGGCCGAGTTACTACCTACTTGGCCGAATCAGTGCGAACCAGTAGGAACCCACCTCTGAATAGAACCTACTTTGACATCATATGCACAGTCACATGATATAGATTATGCAATTTGCATAATTTTCATGCCAATGCCAACATACATATAATTTCACCCACACATACACCAAAGAGGTCCATGTTTTGACTACTGGAGTGATACTGCAAGCTGGAATGATAATTTTCTCTAGTTGTTTTTAAAGACATTTTTATGCTAATTGATACATTATTTGTTAATTGCATATGCAAAATCTTGGCTTAGAATGAAAAGTTGAGTATTAAGACAATTAAAAATTATCACTGCGGGTTTTATTCTTAATAGTAATGGAATTGTCTTCTCAGGCAACTGATCCTAGTTGTTAAATTCAGCTGGTTGTTTGTTGCTTTGTTTTTGTTTTGCTTTTGTTTTGTGTTTATCAAGGGGAGGCATTCTGGCAATTTATTGCCTTGGATACCAATCATCCTGATTTGGCAGGCTTGTCTGTGTTGCCCCTTACATTTTACTTGACAAATACTTTGGATTCATAGATATATACATAAGATATTCTGGTGACTTTTGCACTTGTATCTCCAAAAAAAATCAGACCAAGTATATAAAAAAGAGATCTGTACATTAGATTTAAAATCCTTACCAGAACAGCCAAAAGTGAGACAGAAGTTTTACAAATTATTTCATTTAATGCAAAATTCATTCTTTTCCTCTTTTAAACTCCCCATGAAGGTCTACACCCTTCTGATTTACTTAACCTATCTGGAACTAAATGGGCAGTTGAGGCTTAGTAGCATATAGTTTTGTTAGCACAGCAAGAAGTAGTGGAGGGAACTAGATTTATTAGTGGATAACTCCACACACTTTTATTTTGTGGAATGGTCAAGAACAATACAGAGATAATGTCTTTAAGCTACCAGACCAATTACAATTTCTTGATTAATTATAATTTGTGCACACATATTCCAACTCATTTTCTCAGCTAACACCCTGGCCAGAGAGAAGAGAAGAGCTGTGACAGATGATAGATGCTTCTAAGAATTGGAGGTCTTCCAACCGAGTCCTGCACAACTTGTCCTTTTATCCTTTGCAATACACTATCATTTCCATGCCATTTCAACCTTTTGTTGTCCATTAGGTGACCTGCTCCATGGGATTTCTTATACTTGGTAGTTGTCATTGTGGAATTTACCTGATCTTGATGGATTATATCCCTGTGACCTACTCCATAGTAGTTCTATTCTCTGGTAATTAGTATCCAGATTTGGTCTTGTTGCTTACTTGCATTTTACTTTTCTCTGCATCCTTGCATTTTTTCTTTGTATTGAAATTCCATTCATTCATTTCTCCCAATATTTTTTCATTATTGTAGAAGAAAATGCATAAAACACTGAAGTATTTGTGAAGAGCATATAAATTACAAAATGGCAACTCCTTTAGTCTTAGTGCACCCCAACTGGAATTAAGAGAAACTATAAAATCACAAATGCCTAAAAAATCCTGTTTTTACTGTTTTGTAATATAGAGGTCTTCAAAACTCAATAACAACAGTATTTTGATGTGCTTAAGTTCATCTTTGGTGAAGTTATCATTATATGCCAATGACTCATGACATTTTATTCAAATAATGAAGATTTGTCAGTGCACTTTTTAAAGCACGAAATTAGGTAAAATCCAAACTCTTTTCACAGGAAAATGGTCTTAAATGTTCAGTTAGAAAAGTTTTCTCATGTACCATTTATACTTAAAAACAACTAAAAGATAATTTAGCATTGCGGATTGTTAAATTCTGCAGAATGAAAAGCAGAAATAAGTTGCTAAAATATCCAAAAGTGTTTTACAATATTTGAAAAAAAATATTCAGAACATAAGAAGTCCAATATCGAATGCATATGAACATAGTACAATTTTTCTTCTTAGGTACATGTTGTGGCCCATCAGGAGCCGTTGGAGCTGCAAACAGACTCCAACAGCGAGCGGCCCTATGAGTCGGCTCTGGAAGATGTGGAGGACCCTGGACAGGGTTCAGACTCTGAGCAGGGACCAGAGAGGCTGGTTGGCCACCAGGAAGCACCTGAGGCATGGAGCAGCAGTGAAAGCCAAAGGGAGTTAGTCCCTGACGTCAGGCCCTGGAGCAGTGGGGAGGAGCTAAGGGAGTTGGTCCCGGACGCCAGACAAAGGTTGGCAGATAAGCACCAACAGCAACTATGCAGATACAGAAGATAATTGGATCCAGGTGGTTGTAATTAGGCTCCTCCCAAGAAAGTATATAAGGAGATACTTTGGGAGGAGGCTGTTTGCAGGATTCAACTAATATACCAATGCTGGAGAAGCTATCGTGTGTATTTCTTATCTTGGAAGTTTGGATTGCTGCGAAAGTCTTGTCGGTGTGTTAATTTACTGTGAATAAATTGTCTAGCAGTAATCTTCTGTCGGAGTGCCTCGGCATATGGAGGCGGGGGGTCAGAACAAGTATGTAACTGCAAATGAAGAGTGGTGAGAAATTCATACTCTTTTCACATTTCTGAACCTATTTTGGCCACTAGAACTAATAATAAGAGATGAATAAAGGAAATGCTGTGCACACATTGTCCCAGTGTCTATTTCTCTGCCCTATTATTCTCTACATTTATAACACAAAATATATTTTAACTACTTTAGGGTTTTTTTGTGCTTCATTGTCTTTAATATGTGTTTTAGAGAAAAGTTAAGCTTTCTATGTCTGTCTTTTCTAAGAAATATTTTTCTTTCAAATATAAGAAACATTTGTTAACATATCTAGACCATGCTCTCCTTTTAACACAACTATATTGTAGTTTGTCTTCTTCCACTTCCACTTCTTCTCGTTCTTCTCCTTCCAAAGGGATATTTGCTGTTTATATGCTCAGTATTCTTTTAGTATTCATATGCTCAAAGTTCTTGCTGAATTCAAGTCTCCAAGCACTATATGGCTTTGAATGAGGAAAGACATGCAGTTGTCAACTTCTGCTTTATTCCAACAGCACTGATTTCTGCACATAGAGATAAACATATGATAAAGGATGTATAGCATGTGTTTATTTATGGGTAATAATATATAACTGGAGCTAAGCAAAGTTGCAAATGGGTAATTAGTTTCAACAAAGCTGAACTGAATCATCCCTTCGAAGCAGTTCCATATATCAAAGTAGGGACCTGCTTTGAAGCAATGAATTGAAGCAGATGGCTCTGTAGTGCTTTGGAGCTTTCCAAGATACTTGAGAGATTTGATAGTTATTTCTCAGCTTCTGGGATTCTTATATGCTACATACAGAATTTTAACTTCAAACTCTGTCTCTCTCTCTCTAGCATGTATGCCTCTGTCTCTTTCTGTGGCTATCTGTCATCGATCTATCTATATCACTTGTATGGAGTGGGCATGAGAGTAATCTGACATTGATATGAACAGCTACCAAATGAGTTTCACTGTTTTATTAAACTCTGCCTTTCAGAGCTCTTTTGAGGTATTAGGCTATCATCATTCTCAACTTTATTCATTTCCCCAGCTCTTATAACAAAGATTAGCTTTATTCTCTTTTAGGCTAATGAAAAGTTACACATTTAAGCTATTCTTGCCAACACAACTGAGAGTTCAGCTTTGCTTTTGAAACTGAAACATGACCCAAGCTGGATCAATCTCAGTCATAATCTTGCTTTAATACTTTTGTGGAATAAACACAGTAGCTGGAACAAAAGTCTAAAAGTCACCAAAGCTGGATTTCTTTCTTCCTGGGAATAATGATCATTAAGGCTATAACTCATAAATTTGCTTTAATTTTTCTAATGGGAGGTTGTGGAGTATTTTTTATTGGTTCAGCCAATATCTCTATAGGATACTGGATATTCAACAATTTCAAAGTTATTATATTTTTCATTTGCCTGCTACTGTATGTTAAGTCTGTCTGGCCAACAGGTATGATTGATATTTACCTATGTTGAACTTTCTTCACCATAGCTGATGGACATTTCCTCCATTCTCTGTCCCCTCTTTTTTTCCTAGTATCTTAAGGGGTTTGAAATAAATCAAATTGCTCCCATACAACTAACCTCAGTCAATTCAAGACTTAAAATCTAACTGAATCAGAACTGAATTGTACAAATATACATCCTTTTTTTCTAATATAATCTGATGTTCATTTAAGACAGCACTGTCTATTTAATTGAAGAAAATATGTACAAAGGGGGCCATTGGGAAAATATATGCATCTCTAAATCTGTTTTACAAGTTACTTTTGCAGTTGAGATGAGTTGAGGTACTTTTTGGCAAGGCAAAAATATCTTGAGAGATTTAAATGAAGATAGTTTCATTTAAATTTAATGACTCATCCCAATACTTATATGCAATGTTCATATTAATGAGTGATTAATGCTTTATTGGTGATAACACTGACTGGAGATTAGTGCAACAATTAATGTGCAGTGGGTGCATTTGTGCAGAGACTTTTTTGAAGTAATGTCATCTATGAAATACAAGACAGCACCAATGAGACTGTGCAAACTTTTCCCATGTCCATTGTTTTTATGTGAAAACTTCAGTGAAGCATATGGTACATCCCATCATTATATCACCAGGATAGCAAATCAACTCCCCTTGAATTTCTATATGTTATGACTCATGCTGCTGTTAAAATTGTCCAGCACTGAACAACAATGCTGTGCAGTGAGGAAAGAGAATACATAAATGAATCCAGAACACACAAGGATATTGAAATCAGCATGTTGCATAGATTTGCAATTCTACTTACAGTTCAACATTCCTTAACACCTCCATGGAGAAAATATCAGCCCAAAGTTCCTCCAGAAAAAAACTATTTAAAGGTGCATGTAAACATATGGACACATAAAAGTCTATGAAGAGGTTTGAATTTTTGCTGCAGTGATGAATAGAAACCTATGGCCAGCCATGTAAAAAAATAGCAAAGCTAAAACTGATAGAACCAACCTTTCCTTGTTCAATGCATATATCTTTCAGAGAGGGGCAGGGTATACAGCTGATAAAAGAATCAGCAAAACTGACAGAAAGGATCTATAAATTAGCAACATCGTCCTTTTTCTCAAACTCTTAAAGCCTTGGCTGCATGTGTCTGGGAACAGTTTGCCAGTTTTAACTCTGGGCCAGAAGAATTCAGATAAATATCTTTGGTATTAAATCCCAGTGGTGTTTGTCATACCTGGGGTCTTGGGGGAAGGCAGCAGTGGCAATAAGCAGCAGCAGTGAATGGAGGCAGCAGACCCAGCTATCTAGACTAGCTGATTGGTGGTGTGCCAGGAGGCTGTGGGCCAGCTGCCAACCAACTGTTTGGTGGCAAATGCACCATGGCCACCTGGTGGAGGCAGCAGATGATGGAGGCATTTCTGGTTGCTCAACCCAGTTGACTGTTGATGTGCCAGGAGGCCGAGATCCAGCTGACCAGGAGTGGCCCTAATGGAGCAGTGGCAGCGCACAGAGCAGAGGCTGGGCAGAATATTTGCTGTGTGAATTTATTCGGTGGCTGGCTGCTTCACTGCACAAGCTGAAAGGACTACTAGCTGGTTGACTGGCCAGGCTATGGGCCCCATCTACAAAAGATTCTGGGAGCAGTGGCTCTCAGCGCTGACTTTACAACAACCTTTAACAGGACTCAATGTGTGCTGAGGCTATGGCCTGAATAAATCTGGTTGCTGGTTAAGAGTTCTAGAACAAGTGTGCTTCTGTTTTTTTCCAGACCCAATGCTTGGACCACTGAATGGAAGTTAGCATTCCTCTTTTGTTTCTTTTGGTGTAGCTTCCCTGCTTGCCCCTCCTGTGGACTGGCTGACCAACTAGAAGGTACACGAGTGATGGGACAATGGTAGAGGAGATGGAGCCAGTGGTGGATATGGGAGCCATGGTGGAACTGGCCATGGCAAAGTTGCTTGTCCCAGAGGGTGTGGGGGACAGTGCACAGACAGTGGTGCATCCAAAGGAGCATGAGGCCCAGACAGTGGCCTGCCCCTCTTTCCCTCAGGTCTATGTAGACCTGGCAGAGGTCTTTAGTGAGCAGGAGTGTGATATACCTTCACCCTACTGGTACAGTTGCGGATTGTGGCTCCAGTACACTTCAAAGATAAAAAGAATGGGACGCTGCACCTGTGTGCTGATGTCAGAGGGATCAAGGGGGCTTGTGTGGAGAACATATACTCACTTCTGGTGATGTAGGACATGTTGGCCCATTTTGTGATGGGTAGGTTCTTTACTAAGCTGGATCTATGGTAGGCCTACTACTGGGTCAGGGTGAAGCAGTGGGTGAATGGAAGACGGCTTTGAAATGCCCCCTGGGGAGTTACAAGTTCTGAGTGATGCTGTTCAGGTTACAAGGGGGCCCCTGTGGTATTCATGCAGCTGATTAATGATGTGTTGCATGAGCACCTATACCAAGGGGTGCTTGTGTACCTGAATGACATCCTGATCTACACCACCACCATGGCAGAATACACCCAGCTGGTACAGCAGGTGCTGCAGAAGTTGCTGGTGGCGAATCTCTATGTGAAACTCCCCAAATGTGAATTTCATTAGACCCGGCTGGATTATTTGGGCTACCTCATCTTCAACTCCATGGTGGAGATGGAGCCAACCACAGTCCAGGTGGTCATGGAGTGGCAGGCACCTAAACCACAGTCAATGGCAGAGTTTCCTGGGCTTAGGGCCAGTCGTGTAAAAAATAGCAAAGTTAAAACTTATAGAATCAACCTTTTCTTGTTCAATGCATATATCTTTCAGAGAAGGGCTGGGGAATACAGGTGATAAAAGAATCAGCAAAACTGACAGAAAGAATCTATAAATTAGCAACAGCATCCTTTTTCTCTGTCCCAAACTCCTAAAGCCTTGGCTGTACGTGTGTGAGCACAATTTTCCAGTTTTAACTCTGGGCCAGAAGAATTCAGATTAATACCTTTGACAGATTTTTTGGAATCAAACCCCTCCCCTTACACCTGGTTTCTTTAAAAAAATGGAGGTCAGGATCAGCCTATATTTTCTCAATAGCTCATATAAGACCATTGTTTTCATAAGATTGCTAGTGATTTAAGACCAAATTTTAGAGTCCTATTAATGCACACTTTAGAGGTAGCCATCACTTCAAATATTCTGCAGCTAAAACCTATATTGTATATGGCTCAGACCTCGATGGAGCTCATGTATGTCCTATAATTTATATGGAAGCAGGAGCAAAGCTTTATTTTGTGATTTCTACTCTTTTATGTGCAGAGAGAGATCACACGTTCTATTTAATAACATAGCCAAGTCAAAACAGAAAAAGAGGAACATGTGAGCAGACAAGCATATGTGGATAAGTTCCCAACATGGTCAATGACAATAGGTATATTTTCCAATCATGGGAAATAACTTTATGTTTGGTCAGGATCCTCTCTTATGTTACAGTGGACATCCTGATATTAGGAAAAAACAGTGCCATTTCAGGAACATTATTAGTAGGTATAGTTTAATCCCTCCTACATATCCATCTACAATGGGCAACAGAATTAACATTTATATCTCATTCATACAATATCTGTTATAGGTCAAGCTTCAGGGCTGCAAGCACAGTGTCTCCTTTGTTAGAATCTGAAGTAGATTTATTAAAGAGTAATACGCTTTCTTCTAGAAGAATCATGAGTCAGATAAACTCAATTAAGCTTGTTGACAGGGTAGAGGGATAAAGTGCCATGACTCAGTCAGACAAATCTGGCAATTTGCTAGTTCCAACAGCTATTAGCCCTAATAAATAATAAAGTTTTCCTTGACACAGCAACATGCTAGTACAAAGTCATTTCCTCTGTCATGAACACCTTACTAATGCTGGAGAACCACATTGGCTTCATTTATTTATTTAATTATTTGTTTAGGTAATGAATTCTCCTATAAGCTCAAAAAAAGTACTCTTTTTAAAAAAGAGAGAAAACAAAACTCATTTTGCAGGAGTGAATGGCTCAATGAAAAGTAGACTTTGGGAGACATTTGTGCAGTTTTCCATCAGAACCATTAATCAATCTGGAGCAGCAGATTTTTGGTGTCATTTAAAAGCACCCCATTGTTATTTGATTATTAACATAATTGGACTCCTGGGATTTTCTACTAATCATGACTGAAGGAATATGTAAATTCAACAGCAAATGCCTTGGGCTGGCCTTGGAAATACTCATGGTAGTCTTTGCTGAAAAATTGCAACACCGAGTATTTTGCTTATAAAATGACTTCGGTTGAAATCAATTGCTGTTTTCCTCCAAAAGAATATATTTAGAATAGGAGTAAAATGAATGTTAGAAAGACTGGATATGCGTTTTTTAAACACCACTATAGCCAGAACATAGAAGAGAGAGGGGAGAGGGGAGGAGGGGGGAAAGGACTTCCTGTGGATTTTACTCTATTAGTCATTGCTGACTATAAGTGTGATGCTCATCTCCTTTCAAGGAGATTGATTCAACACTGTCTGAAGACATTTCCTCAGTCATGTAGCCAACATGACATCATGGAGCAATGTTACCTTTCCACCAAAGTGGTACCTATTTATCTACTCACATTTGTATATTTTCAAACTACTGGAATGGCAGAATCTGGGACAAAGATGGTAGCTCATTGCATTGATTGGCATTTGGGGTATGGAACCCAGGCTACCAGCTTTCCAATCAACAAACCCAGTATCTTAACCAGACATATATGTGTGTGTGTTATATCTATAGATGTGCTCTGCTACCTTTCAACTCTGAAGATATGATCACTGGAAATTTCCTACCATGTTCATGGGCATAGTAATTAGGGGATTCTTCCTTATGTTTCCCCCTTAAATGATTTCTCATGATCTGGGTTCAGAATCCCTCTGGGCCATTGCTTGTGTTTTCATGACATAGACATAGTGTATTGAAAACCCATTTATGCAACCCACATTTCCTACTCTTCAAGTTACACTGAATCATACACCCTGCAAGCTAGACCGAAATGTGATTTCATTTAATAAAGTATGAACAGTCATATGGATAAAAGAGGAAATAGGATTCCTCCAAATAGGGAAAAGTATTTAAAGGAAAAAATGTAGAACTATATATTTGAGTAGTCTGGACAGAAAAAAATACTTTGGGTGGATGGGGATAGGAAATACACATTCTGTAAAATTTTGTCTGAATACCTAATTTAAATGAAATGTTCATGAGATGTCAAACTATATAAGAAGTAAGTAGATACAGGTCAAAAATCAGTTTAATTAACTAAATTGAATTCAGTCACATTGTTTCATCCATGGGTATATTATAATTTATTTTTCTGTTAAATTTAAATTCAGAAATCAGTTGAGGTGTCTCACCTCATATTTATATGTAGTTAACAAAGCCATGCACTATAGAACAGTGTTTTTCAACCTTTTTTGTGCAAAGGCACACTTTTTTCATGAAAAAAATCACGAGGCACACCACCATTAGAAAATGTTAAAAAAAATTAACTCTGTGCCTATATTGCCTATATATAAAGTGTTTTTCCCACGGCACACCTTACACTATGTCACGGCACACTAGTGTGCCACGGCACAGTGGTTGAAAAACACTGCTATAGAAGAATGTTTACAGTGCTTTAACTCCCCTGGATTTAAAGTCAGACAGGACTGACTGGAACTGATTCTTTAACAAGAAGGATGAAATTGCTCGTTAAATTCCACCTTAATTTTGACTGCAGACACAACAAGTTCTAATCAATACAGTCTTCCTAACTAATCACACTTCAAGCCTTCTTCTATCCAAGGATCTCAAAATCATCTTTAACTCTCCTTTTTTAGTCTCTGCTGCTCTCTTAGGTATGGTAGCAAGCTAATGAGTAAGTGCAAGTAGGAAAAGAATGAAGAAACAAAGGTGATTTGATGACAGTATTATAATCCAATGAGACTTGCAGAAGAGTAAAAGGTTAAAGTTTCCCTATCAGTCATATCTAACTCTACAGTGTGGTGGTCATCTCTGTTTCTTGGCTGAGGGAGCATTGTCTGAAAACAATTTCTGTGGTTATGTGGCCAACATAGCTATATGCCAAAAGTGCACAGGTGTTATCTTCCCACCAAAGTGATACCCATTAATCTATTGCATTTGCATGCTTTCAAATGCTAGAAGGGCAAGAGCTGGAGCAAGAAACAGGAACTCAACCGTTTGTGCTGAGCTCAGTTCTCCAACCCAGGCTGTCAGCTCTCCAGCTGACAAGCTCAGTGTCTTTAATGGCTGAACCATTGCACCCCCTGTGTAGAAGAGTACAGACCCACATTTTCTGCAATTTTTGATATATATATTTTTTAAAAGTTTGATTATAGCTTGCTAATCTTTTTATTTAGTCATTTTCTTTTCATTTAGATTTCCATGTAGTTAACTTGCATAACAAGACCATGCCAAGACTTTCAAATTGTTTCAATGTCTGGATATACAGTACTATGGATAATACTCCTCCTTCAAAGATTTTATTGGACACTGGATTTGAATAAGCCATCTTGATTCAGTTGCTGGTGCAGTATAAATCTAGAAAAGAGGAAGTCTCTTTCTAGAAAACAGAAACTCTGTTTTTCTTCTTCCTTTGTATAATGTGGGTAAAATATATGGTTTAAATAGGTCTAAGTTTAGTATCAAGACTAAAATTTACAACAATAAAGCATTAAGATCCAATAAATAATCTTAGATAAAATAATTAATTTCCTGTTCCATATTTTGATACCCAAACATTAGGACTTCCCTGATTGCCAAATGAAAGCATGCACACAAAAAACACAAGCACAGGCCAAATCCTATGCTTATAAGCCTTTAAAAAAAAACCCACTTCCAACTAGAAATTTGGAGGGACCAACAATAGCTTACAACATTATTCATACCCAGCAATTTTTTAAAAAATGGGTAGCATATTCAGAGGAAGACTGCAGAGTGAGGGGGAAGAGTTTACCCTCTTTCTTATAGAGTTAGAACTTGAGCTCATTTATTGAAACCAAAATTGAGAAAGATTTAGAACTGAGAGAAAGAAATATTGTTTTACACAGCACGTAGTTAAAGTGAGAATTCACTGCCAGCACTTGTGGTAATGGCAACCAATTTAGATGAGTTTTTTTTTAAAGAATTGGACAGGTTCATGAACGATCAGGCTATCAATGGCTATTAGTATTGATGGGGTTTTAGTACCTCCTGAGTCATAGACAGCATGCCTAAGAAACTGGTTGAAGGAAAAGGAGAGCGCAAACTGGCTACCACCCTTATGTTCAAGCTTATGCTTATCCCAAATGCTCAGTTTACCGCTATGAAACATAGACTGCTGAATAATGTGACCTAGTTGAATGCAAATTATCATTACAAAGAATAGGAAAAATCATAACAAAATCCTCAAGTCCTATTCTTGTTCTAAAGATACTTTCAGATCATTTCATTTAGTACTTCTATGTTGTAGCATAGAATAGAGAAGATGCAATCCATTCTGGAAGTCAGCATATGGAACATATGTCTTGCTTTTTTTCCTAAATATTATTTGGGAAAACTATTTTGCAACTTTAGAATTGGAAAGAAGAAGGAAGGAAAGGATTAAATATCCTTTCCAGGTCTTCCAAACCTATGATTTCCAGACCAGTTGCCCTGATTGCTAATTTAGGAAACAAATTGCCATAATGTAAGAAAATTGAATTAAGTATCTTCTTCGTATTTCAATTGGCTTTTCATCTGCCTTTAAAAAAAAAGAATGCATCTTCCATCTTTCAAATCATTCAGATAATGTTGTAGAACAGTACCAACAGTGTATAGCAGGGCTGTCAAACCTGCGGCCCATGGGCCAGATGTGTCACAGGCTGGCCATGTCCATGCCCAATTTAGTGAAGAATGCCACTGTGATACTGCAAGTTTGACACCCATGGTGTATAACAATAGCACTTAGACTTAAAGAAGACATTCAAAGACTAAATTTATCACATCTGAACAGAAAAACCTCTCCCACTTACCTGGGGAATATATATATATATATATATATATATATATATATATATATATATATATATATATATATATATATATATATATATATATATATATATAGTTGTATTTGTGCCATTTTTGATGGTCTCTTATGATGAGCCGATGGACAGAGAATGGAAGCAGTGAACTTTCTCCCATATTTGGGCATACCAGGGGTTGTGACTTATATATATATATATATTCATATTCCCATGTAAGATTGAGAGTATCTTGGTGATGTTTTGACGAGGTCCCACTCGTCATCTTCAGGCTGGTGTCTTCAGCCTCGTGCCTGTGCGAGCAAAGGGTGATCGGAGCTGCCATCCCTCTATAAATACTGGTGGGGGATGTGTGGAGTGCTGGCTCTCTTGCTGTAAGCAGATTGGTTGGCTGTGTTGTAACATCTTGTTTAGTAGATGGAGTTGATGTTTGCAAATTAGTCAGCTGTTTTGTAACCTCCTGTGTGGCTGAGGTACTGGCTGTGTGCCTATTGTTCTTTTGTGTTGTAATGACCTGGGTAATGGGCTGTGTGATGACCTCCTGAGCTCTATTGTAGTGATATCCTGAATCCTGTGCTGCAACCTCCTGCAGCCAACCACCCAGGGATTGAAAAAAGCTGAAATATCTTTTGACATCTAAAGAATTAGGCATCAGAGAGAGAATGTTTGCATTTGAAATGTGTCTCTAGAACTTCATCAGAAAAAGTTGTGATAGATCTTTCTTTGAGATACTAGAATCTTCTTGATCAGCCCAGGTAGACCTCCCAGCTCTGAATATGCTGAGTTTCCTAAAAGAGAATATTGACTGTCGGCCAGGAAGAGCATGAAAATTGCTGCAATGCTACAAAAGTTTTCATTTGCATAAGATAATTATTATGGGAGTTTCTGGACTTGGGGCCGCCTGAGATTTTTTGAAAATATAAGTGCCTTCAATCAAAAAGGCAACTGCATAAAGCTCTTTTGTGAGTGCAGTGTATAAATGCTGGAAAGATATTACTAAAATTATTAAGCAGCCTAGTAAATGAATGAAATATTATATCCTTGGCTCACACTTCCGTTTGAATTACTTGAGGTTTATAAAACACTTACAAACAAGTCACAATATGCAAAAATATAGTGTAGATGATTTCAGTGCTTTCGGTGCTCTAGGTTTTATAGATTTTTATGGGCTCATGATTGATATTTTCATTCTGTGTTTGGCTTAGGAGGTCTTGTTGCAGCCTGGCAGAGTACAAACTGTGGCTCACTGCTGATGATTGGAATTAACACAAACGTCTCTTTTCATTGTGACAAAAAGGAACTGATACTAAAAGAGTTGAACATGTTTAATACTTATGTAAAACAAAATTCACTGAAATGTTGCTATTCTTCTCCCATTTCACTCAGTGTCCAATTATGCTTCAAACAGGCTCCCAGGCTCAGGATTAGATGTCATTTGTACATGAAATGAGTACCGTTTCAAAGATTTAACAGATTTCATACAGGCTTAGTTTTATAAAAGGTTCCACTTAAGCTATTGGGGAGAGGGATGCTATGAAAGAGAAAGAAAGCAATTTTAAGCAGTGCTTTTGAGAGAGCTGCTAATGGCCTGCTTTTCAAATTATCAGCTTTGGGTGAGGACTCAAAGACAGGACCAAAAAGGCATATCACCCTGGGTTTCAACAAAGGAACCTGGTAGACTCAGAATATAAATTATTGTCTAAGAGTAGTATGATAATGTTTATGACCTTAAAAAAGCTCCCATTCAAGAGATTTGCTATCCTGGTCATTTCCATAACATTATGTACAAAAATTAGAACACACCCAGGGTGTTAGCATTTTATCGATATGGACAGCTGCTTGATTCATCATAGCTCAGCAGAAATGTCACTGCTTGATTTGTCTGATCCATTCTACAGTTTTTCCCAACTTTGCTGGCATAATGTGGTCATGGTTATGATGTAGCCACCAACTGGCCCCCTCTCTGCTCAGACTGCCCTGTTATAGCAATGATACTATGGAAGGAGATTCTGGCTGCATTTAATGTGAGCCCTTCTTTCTTTATTATTTTCCTCCACAAGAATAAAAGGCAGCATGAAG
This sequence comes from Thamnophis elegans, assembly GCF_009769535.1. Classification (NCBI taxonomy): domain Eukaryota; kingdom Metazoa; phylum Chordata; class Lepidosauria; order Squamata; family Natricidae; genus Thamnophis; species Thamnophis elegans. The sequence goes on along the minus strand of NC_045541.1, from coordinate 103,392,937 downwards.
AGCACAGTTGCAAGTAAGAAAGGAAAGAATATGTGTAGTGGAATATGAGACTAACATAAAAGACAGAAGGAGGAGGAGGAGCCATAGCCTAGATCAGTGTCCCACAGGCTGGATGCGTCACACGGTGGCCATGTCCACACCCACATTTAGCAAAGGGAAGAAATTTCCTGATACATCATGAGACGCTGCCGTGATGATGTGAGTTTGACACTCTTGGTTTAGACTATGGTCTGATTCCAAAGAAGGAATGGAAGTGGACAAATCATCTTAGAAGGAACCCTCCTTAGTTCTCTAGGAAGTAAAGGCAGGGGAGGAGAGAAAGAACTTTCAGACTTATAAAATTTAGTTACTGTAAACTTACAACTACAGCCAGTCAACATCTGGCAATACAACTTCCTCCATTATCCCTCGTAACACAAAGACTTTGCAAAGCCACCTCAACAGTCTTTCTGAATGGCACAAGCCAGCAACAGAAGTCCAGGCTGAATTCCAGAAGTCAATTTATTCCAGATCTCTAGAACTAGAATGGGTTCCTGTATAGAGTAGTGTTGACTATACACTCTAATACCAGAAAACTGCACCAACAGACTTTTTGGACATTCTTATAACCAACAACAACAGAGTACATAAGCATATCAAATAATTAATGGTAACTCTTTGGTAGCCTATTATGCAACTTTAGGGAATGAAAACTGTGATACACACTCATACATTCTTACATGAAACCTTGTCATTCTCTCCATGAATGAGTATAAGAGCATTCCAGAGGCAACCATTCCATGAACATCTGGCCTTCACTTGGTCCACGAGTAGAAACAATCAAGAACTTTCAGTTATGTTTGGAATCCAAGGTTAGTCTGGCAACAATTCAAGTAAAACTAAAAGGCAAACAAAATATTTTAATCCACACTACATCAAGAAGAAGTGCAGAATCTCTCAATTTAATATTTTGGTGTTATAAATGGCAATTACAAAAATGGATAAACTTTTAAATACATAACTATCAAGTCTCCAGGGCAAGATTGTATGGGTAGTAAAGGCAGCTCTCAGAATTCTACTTTTGTTGAATTGAGGGCTAAAAAAATCATGGTATTTACTTATCAATTTACTAAGGAATGTATCAGTGTTATAGTAATGTTGTATTTTTCATAAGTAAATTAATGTTGACTATTAACTCACTTAAATAATTCATTTGCATGCCTTTGGCACTGCTAAAGTCATAACCAGTCTGTCATATAAATGGTTTCAAATCCCAAGCTACAATAAGCAGTTCTGTCATAAGAGAGGCATATGTCATGACACATGCATTTAATTTTTTCCCTACACAGAGCAAGGACTTTGTCAGTATATTCTGGCAAAGAGGAAAAGATGAAATAGCTATTAGTGTGATCTCATGTCATGATGATCACAAGACATGAGTTGAAAAATCACTCTCCTACATGATTCTGAAGAAGCTACGGTGAGGAATATTTCTGATCATTTATTATTACTTATTAATAGCATCTTATATCAACCCAGTCAAACCAAGAATCTCAAATAATGATTTTCCCAACTGAACATTTCAAGATGATAGAAACAAAAATACTGAGGAAGAGGAGAAGAAGTTAGGAACAAGGAGGACATGTATATGGTATATGATGTAGGTCCATTTTACAGCCCATATCTCCCTTCCCTCATGCAGAGATGAAATAGGTTCTCTGGATGACTTGACAGGATACACAGAATCATTATAGAATAAGTGGCCCCTAAAACAACCCAGTTCCAATCAGTATAGGACTTTCTGGGTAATAGCAATGTCAGTAGTTTGAGTTGGACCTGGAGGCCCACTGATTACCACTGTAAGCATTATTTGACAATAACAGCTGTGGAATAGGATTATTATTCTACAATGGCAGGATGCATGCATCAATTGTGCCGGCACTGCATTCTGGACCAGCTGCTTATCTTCAAATACATCCTCATGTAGAGTGCATTATGGTAGTCCAGTGTTGCAATGAAGGTGTTAGATGATATGATGATGATTATGATGATACTTTTAGATTATCAGAAGATTAAGCCACTAAATCTCAGCATTCAAGTTATGATACATGAAAAACAATTATCCAATGTAGGACTAAAGAGTGAAGAAAAATAATGCAGCAGATAATTGGATATAGCAATAAAGATATTTCTACTCTATCTTTATTTTGGGTTAAGACTTCTGGAGTGTTTTTTCTATTGCATACTTGGCTGATTTTAAGATCGGAGAGAAAGGCTTCCTCAGTTTCTGAATGATGGAAGTAGCATGGAGAGGTAGATTTTTTCTTCTTGTTGTGGCATTTCTCACTTTGGAAAGCCCTTCCTCTCTAGCTTTTTAGAGTCAGTTGAAAACATGGGTGCTTTATCTTGCATTTCAAACATAACAAAGCTACCTTCCATTTTCTTTCTTTTAAAAATGTGCCTTTCTATTACTGTATTTACCCCCTTCATTTTACTTAGTTATGTAAGTAAATCTTGACCTCTTCTGGATGGCAGACAGACTATGGATAATATGATACATAAATATTTCATCTTCACTGCCCAGTTCTCTGAAGCAGTGTTTCAAAATTATGCATCTACCTTGCAAATACACAAATCAGGGCTCTGAAAACATAACTAATAAAAAGAAATAACTTTATGGAACTTGTCAAGTTACAGTTTAGGTATGTCAGTTCAACTTAGGAAACACTTAGATTGCTGAGAGTTCTTAATAAGCTTCCAAGTGAAATATAAATGGAAAATATATCACCATGACTTTTTACAAAATAAAAGTTACCTTTCATGTATTGCACTTTTTAAACAAGTTTATAGTAACCATCATTTCCCTTATTTTCTTGATTCACTGCTTGAGACACTTCCTGTTACATGTATTTGCTAATCACAAATAGTTTATTCTTGAATCTGATTCCCATCAAGCTATTTCAAGCGTATAGCTAAACAGAGGCATTGGTTTTCAATCAGAAAAGCTCTGGCTGACTTCCTATTTCAAATTCCATTAGAAATAGAAATTCAACAATATCTGATGTTCTGCTTTTAATATAAAGCCATATATTTGCTGTTCCATATATACTTCAAATATGAGAATAATGTGTGAGAAATTTATCAATTAAATCTACAAAAGTTGGATGTGCAATTAAGTCAAAAGCAAATAATAAAATAAAATGATGCAAAGTAATGACCTCTGATTAGTAAATGTATGTCATGTTCAATGAAAAATAATTCAGTCAGAATAATTATATATCCAGATCTGCCTGCCTGCCCGCCCGCCCGCCTGCCTGCCCGCCTGCCTATCATTAACTTCATATAAGAACATAAGCTAGTGTGTGTATGAATCTCTGTATCTCTCTCGCCCTCTCTCAGGAATAATTGACTTTACATAACAATGTGTGTGTGTGTATGTGTGTGTGTGCACGATTGCATGTAAACCTATCTATCACATTTAATGTAACATTAGTTGCTTCACATTCATCCAATTTTCAGCTCCATCAGCATTAGCAAGCACTGCATGACTAGCATTTCATGATGAATGCAGATCATAGCATCTATTATTCTTCTATTCCAATCTTTAATGTAATGTCATCCCCAAATCTTATCATAGAGATAACTTTCTATTCTCTTCTATTACTTTCTATTCAACCATATGTGATACGCGGAGGAACCGGTCTGGCCTGAGTCTCGTAGGCCATCTTGATGCTTGCTCTGAGCCAGCGTTCGATGGTGGAGGATGTGACTTTCTTCCCCATGGAAGCCAGTTGGAAAGAAACAAATAAGGCTTCCGACTTACAGAAAGGAGCGGTCCGCTCGATGTAGATGCACACCGCCCACCGCACATCCAACTTGTGCCATGTTACCTCTCTCTAGTGCCTGGGGCGAGGACAAAAGTCCAGAAGTATCACCTCCTGCGCCCTGTGGAAGATGGTGTTAATCTTCGGGACGAAGGCAGGATCCAATCTTAAGATTACCCTATCAGAGTGGAAGATGCAGAGGTTGCCTCTAACTGACAAGGCGGCCAACTCTGATATCCTGCGGGCTGAGGTGATGGCGACCAGGAAGGCAGTCGTAAGTGTCAGATGGCGTAGGCCCACCACCTGCAATGGTTCAAACGGTGGCATGACAAGCGCCTGCAGTATGACAGTCAGGTCCCAGGTAGGATACCTATGGATGGGGGGCAGACAGAAGTTGGACGCCCCTTTCAGGAAGCCCTTAACCTGGGGATGCCTGGAAAGTGGTAGCTGAGTGTCAGAAGACAGAATGGTGCTTAAGGCAGCTACCTGTCTACGGAGAGTGTTTGGTGCCAGCCCCTTGTCCAAACCGTCCTGCAGAAATTCAAGGACCTGCAGGATCGCGGAGGATGCCACAAGTTGATGGCTGAGGCACCAATGGGAGAAAAGCCGACCAAGTTGCCTTGTAGATTCTGACGGTGGAAGGTCGTCTAGAGGCTTGAATCGTCTGGATGACTCTGTCAGAAAAGCGATGAAGCCTCAGGAGGTCCCCCTCAAGTGCCAGATGGCCAACTGTAGCCACTTGGGCTCTGGATGTTGGACGACCCCCTGGCTGAGGGAGATTTTCTCCTGAGGTATGTGCCACGGCCGGGACACCGACAAGCTGACTAGGTCGGCGAACCAAGTCCACCTCGGTCAGTGAGGAGCAACCAGAAGCACCTCCGCCCCATTCCCCGGATGAAATGTGGAATCAGAGGAAGAGGAGGGAAGGCATACAGTCGGCCCGGAGGCCAGCGGGACCTTAAGGCGATCATGCCCTCCGCCCCGGGGCAGTGAAACCAGTGAAGTACTGGGGGAGGTGCGTGTTGGCTGGTGAGGTGAACAGGTCGACCACTGGGTGGCTGAACCTCTGGGACACCTGGCAGAACAGTCTCGGGTGCAGCCGCCATTCTGAGTTCTGGATGGTAGTCCTGCTGAGCCAATCTGTCGTCACATTGTCCATGCCGGAGATGTGGTCTGCTTGAATTGATGCCAGATGTCTCTCCACCCAGCGACCCAGAGCCTCCGCTTCTGACATCAGGGCCACAGACCACATGCCACCCTGGTGGTTTATGTAGGCTTTGGCGGCGATATTGTCCATCAGAATCAGTACATCGCGGCCCCTTACCTGATCAAGGAAGTGGCGCAGGGTGAGTTTTGAAGCCCGGAGCTCCAGCCAGTTGATGTGGGTGAGCTCCACCTGCAACCACCTGCCCTGAACCACCGAGGTCCCTAGATAAGCGCCCCAGCTGAAGAGGCTGGCGTCTGTGGTGATAATCAGTCGTTCCGATTCCCTGAAGTGACTGCCCTTGAGGAGGGCATCCGACAGCCACCACCATAGGGATCAGAGGATCTTCGGGGGACCCACATCACGCGTCTGGAGTTGCTGGCCTTCCTCCTTTGGAGAGGGAGGAAGAACCATTGCAGTTACCCCATGTACAACTGCGCCCACGGGACCACCGAGATGCATGACACCAGTTTCCCCATCAGCTGCGAGAGAGAGAGGACCGATGCAGACCCGGTCGAGCAGATGCTCCTCACCAGGGTCCAGATGCTGTCCACTCTTTCCTGGGTGAGGAAGACTTGGCAGGTCTCGGAGTCGATGAACGTCCCGAGATGCTGGCTCCTGCAGGTTGGGTCCAGGTGGCTCTTGGCCAGGTTGACTGAGAACCCGTGAAGCTGTAGGACCTTGATGGTGGTGGTCAGGTCTGCATGGGCTTGCCCCCTGGATGACGAGTGGATAAGGATGTCATCCAGGTAGCATTCCAATCTCACGGGAAGAGACTGGAGCCGTGCAGCCACGGCGGCCAGCAGCTTGGTGAAAGTCTGTGGGGCCGACAAAAATCTGAAGGGGAGAGCCTTGTACTGGTAATGGTGATCGGCGAACTGGAACTTCGACCTGAAAGAACTTGCGATGCGCCGGGTGGATCGGAACATGCAGGTACGCTTCTTTCAGGTCGATCGAAGTCAGCAGATCGCCCTGTCTGACACAGCCCAGGATGGTCTGGAGGGACTGCATCTTGAAGCACTTGTACACCAGATGTTTGTTCAGCTTCTTGAGGTCCAGGATCGCCCTCACCCCCCCCCCCGATGACTTGGGAACCAGGAAGAGGATGGAATAGAACCCCTTGCCTTCTTGACCCCTGGGGACCTCCTTTATGGCCACTATCTCCAGGAGGTGTTCTATCTCCACCCTCATGAGTTGGAGTTTGTGGGCGGACCTGGGGACGGGGCAAAGGAGGAAGGTTCTCGGGGAAAAGGACAGGAACTCCAGGGTCAACCCGTGGCGGACTGTGTTCCTGACCCAACTGTCCGTCGTGGTTTCCTCCCACAGGGTGGCATAGAGCTGGAGGCAGCTGCCTATGGGGAGAGCCCTGTGACGGTCACTTGGATTTCCTAAAGGGCTTGTTGGAATAGCCCCATCAGAAAGGCTTGCGGAATCCCTGCTGCTTTCTCCTGTCCCTAAATGAGGACCTATCCTGGGAGCGATCCTGAGGGGTACCATAGGCGTGACTGGGACCGCCTGAGGAAGTAGACGGCTCATTATTCCGAAAGGAATTCTTACGGAAGGGCTGGCCCTTCTGTTCCTGTTTCTTAGTGACCGGGAGGAGCACTTTACACTTGTCCTTGGTCTCAGTTAGGAATGGGTCCAAGGCCTCCCCAAAAAGCTTACCCCCCTTGAAGGGAGCGTAAGCCACCTTCCATTTTGCCTTCACGTCAGCCTGCCAGTGGCGGAGCCACAGCAGGTGCCTCGAGGTGACATTTGAGGCCAGAGCCCTGGAGGAAAATTTCGTGGCTGCAAGGGACGCGTCGGCTGAGTACTCCACATCGGCAATAATTTTTGTGATGTCTTGTCTAGTTCTGGAGTTCTCTGCCGGAAGCCCAGCCCACAATTTGCGGAGCCAGAAAAGGGCTGCCCTGCCAAAATAAGAGGAGCTGGCGGAAGCGCGCATGGCGCAGGCGGTAGCCTGGTGAGTCTTAAGGGCCGCGGATTTCGCCCTCTTGTCCTCTGTCTTAAGCCCTTCCAGCAATTCCATGGGAAGGGAAGAGGGAGAGGTAAGGGACATGATAGGGTCGTCCACTTGGGGAAGCTTTAGAAGCTCCTCCAGTGGGGCCTCCATGGTGAACAGTTTCCTGCCCATCCCACTTGGATTGGCCATTGTCCCCAGCTGGGCCCATTGCCGTTGGATAATATCTATAAATAATTGAGGAGCTGGAACTAGATCCACAACCAATTCCAGGGTGTGCTCTCATTATCTCTGAAAATTAAGTTTATTAATGACTACTAATAGCCTGAAAACTGGTTTTCCCCCATATTAATTCAGTTTAATAATAAGAGGATTAAACATAGGGCATACTTTTTTTCCTGTCTAAAGATTAGGACTTGTCTTAGAGAAGCATTCAAGAACCATACTCCAAAACCAGTGGCCCAAAAATCGCTTATCTATAGTACATCTCAGATTATGCACTAGTCAGTCAATCAAGCCTTTCTTGTGAAATTTCCAAGTCATAAAGCTGTTTCCCTCTGGAAAAAAAACCAACAACCATGAGTTTTGTCAGATCAATAAAATCAATGCTGATAGTTCCTTCTTTCAAATATTCTTTTCCTTTCTCGGTACGCTAGGATAGAACTGGCTACATATACATACACCTATATCCACTATAATTTATTTCTTTTTCCTGTAGCTACTTTTATTTAAGACATCATGGTGGCTATGGCCCTTGAGATGGTTAATTTTGTTTTATAGTTCTGCTCCCATTTCAAAGCTGATGAAGAGTTATAAGGACAGGAATGGTCCTAATTTGTGTGGCTCTCATGAGACAGAGAAATGCTTCCTTAAACAAATGGTCTAGGCTGAGTACAACCCTGATTTACTGTGAAAGGCAATCATTTAAGAAGAGAGCTTTTTAAGAGGACAGATATGAGGATAACCAGCTCCACCATTTGCAGGAAAAAATCAAGGATTTAAAAAATGGATATTTGAGCAATTTTACCCCCTTTGGACATGGACCAACTTAGAAAAGAAATCAGATGGATGTAGTGAACATGGTAAAAGGGCAGAGAGAAATATATCCAAACTCTCCTGGTTTTCATTTTAAAACTTAATATAGGAAAAGGACTCATAGTTTATCTGCCAATCTTCACACATACCTAGAATCCCTGTTAGTATCACTAAAAGATACTTTAGTGTTTATTTAAAGTGATTTATTTAATGGACACAATGGCTCAGTGACTAAGACACTGAACTTGTTGATCAGAAAGGTCAGCAGTTCAAATGCCTAGCCCCGTATAACAGAGTGAGCTCCCGTTACTTGTCTCAGCTTCTGCCAACCTAGCAGTTTGAAAGCATGAAAAATAAAAGTGGAAAAATAGGGACCACTTTGGTGAGAAGGTAACAACGTTCGACGCACCTTTGGCATTTAGTCATGCCAGCCACATAACCATGGAGACATCTTCGGACAGTGCTGGCTCGTCAGCTTTGTAACGGAGATGAGCACTGCCCTCTAGAGTCGGGAGCGACTAGCACGTATGTGCAAGGGGAACCTTTATCTTTACCTTTAAGGTGGTTCTATTAAGGAAACTCTTTAAATTGTCACTGGAAAGGATTTCTGATCACTGATATTTTTTTCATTTTAATGTAATCCAGATTTTCTGCTAATTTAATTCAATTTGAATTTTCATACTAAACACAACATAAACAATAGAGTTTAATCTTTACTTTTAGCCATGACAGAGTCAGGTAAAGGTTTTGTCATGGGAGTAATTGTGATTGTCTTCACTTCACTGAAAAAGAAATGAGGATCTAGCAAATAATGCAGCATCTTTATTGGCTATCTTTGGTATATCCGGCTGAAAAGTCATATTAAATGATCAATTAGTTAATTTGACTTTGGTCTAGTATATCTAAATATCCATATGCACTGCTCTAATTAAAATGAATAGACATACCTCTCCGCTCACCTGTTTCATAATTTTTCTCCTCATATACATTACAAATGTTAAGGTTTTATGAAATTTGGATGACCTCGGGAGAGTAACATGTAGCTCTGGGATTTCAGACTGCATATTAGAAAGTTTTTTGTGAATTCAATCATTGTGGCTTATTGCACAAACCATATTTAAGAGAAATGGAGACTTAACATGATTTATAAATCCAGCCATTGTGAAATTCTTTATGTGTCCGAACTGGGTTGGACTGAGTTTTTGAACTGGCCCTCAATGAGGAAAGGAGGCGTGGCCAAAAGAATTAACTCAATCCCTGGGCGAATAGACTGAATTTAACCCATGCTTGGACTCTCCAAGCAGCACACAGGAGAATCTTTATTTATAACCTAGTAATATTTGTAATATACATTTTATTTAATCTCAGTTTAGGTAGTAGGCTGAGATAGGTCTGAAAAGGCAATTCATATAAATAACCCTTTTTAATATATAAAGAAAGAAAATACCAGACTAAGTTACTTTAAACCTTGTAAACCTCATATCCTATCTTCAATTTCATTCATTTCTGAAAATACACCAATAAAAATGTTCCAGAATTTTCCAAAAATAGAAGATAATGAAGAAAGGCATAGATAAGCAGGGATTTCCTTCATATCACCAATCTTTTCTATGTTTAATATCCCACATTAGTAAAGAACTGGTTAGAGATTAGAATGCCAAATGATTCATAATGAAACTTTCGTTTGTCAAAAGCTTTAAAATGTTGTCTTCTGTTCTTATGTGTGTTAATCTATTCACAAAACCTAAATCCATTAGTTACAGATAGTATTATTAAATTATTTGTGCAGAAAGATGATTCAATACTATATCTCATTGAAATCTAGGCTGTATGTCACAATTTTCATTTTACTGTTCGCATAGCCAAGATTTCTCCATTAGCTTAAAACATTTCAATATTAGTACATTCTATTATATAATACACCAACTCCATTAGATATAAAATATAATTACAGTAAACTTATCATTTGCATTTGTTCCTCACCAGAAAGTGAGGATTTTGGCATTGCTGCAAATATTGGAAACAACCAATAACGGGTTTTTACATTGTGCAGAGTGGAAAAGGTGTTTTTTTAAAAAGGAATGAATAGTTTCTGGTAATGATAGATAGATGGATAGATGGATGGATGGATGGATGGATGGATGGATGGACGGACGGACGGATGGACGGACAGATCTACAAATTTCAGGATTTAGCAATATTGGATAGAAGGCTGAATTTCAGATATCTCCTGTCCCTAGTTCAAACATTCAGTAGGATCTGCATTACTGCAATCTTGGAAAAACAACTTTCTCTCTTCTTATATGAGTGAAATATACAGTAACACAGAGGTTGTTAATATCTGTGAAGATTGGCTATTAGATCTGTTTCTTAAAGAGCGGTAATATTGTGAATCTCTTCCATGTTTTAAATTCCAGAGGGAGGTGAGAATGAAGATAGAGAGATTTAAGAAGTGTGGTTAAGAAAACAGGCCTAAGAGAAATCCTAATCCAAGAAAACTCTCAATCAGTGGAATTCTAATGCAAGGAACTTGTCCATTAGTATAATAGGCTTAGAAATAAGTATTAATGTCCATCTTTTGTTTTCAAGTAACTGATTTCACTTACTCCATATGGGTATATTAATTGTATACAGCAATCAGATTTAAATAACCTGAATAGTGTGTGCTATAATTAAGGGAAGAAAGGCAGTTCTTAATTGTGGTCTACAGTTCTAAATTAGCTCAGTGAATGAATTTATTTAATAATAGATTATAGATGCAAGTGCTAAGCCAAAGGCAAAATAAAGTAGTTTTTACACTTTATGTTTTATATAAACCCAGTCTCTGAAGAAACATTCAACTCTTCACTATAATCAAAAAGCTTCAGACATACTGGTTTTGGACTGAAATATTAGCTTCATCAACAAATGGCTTTCAGTAGTTATTTTTTTATTATTATTATCCCACCTAATAACTGATCTTCTTTGAATGTATAACCAAAGCTTACTGAAGATTAAAAAAAAACAGATCTATATTTCTAACAAACGAGGTTCAGCTAAATGATTAATTTTTCTATTGAAACATTTCAGCTTATGTCTACCAGATCCCAAAGAAACATCTAAAAGCTGCCTGTTAAATTAACAATAGTAACCTATCCAACTTGGTGAAGTTAGCACATTTTAAGAAAGAACTTAATCAAGAAATGCAATTAAGGGTTATGAGGCAAATTTTATCTTTTTGGTCTAGTACTACCTTAAAAAGATAGTAAAAGAAATAATAATTAATTAGAGAACAATTTAATCTACCATGATACCATTAGCCCATTAATCAGAGACTTAGGAGCAGTGGGATGAGATGAATGGGGGGAGTTAATTTAAAACTGAAGATTAAAGAGAAGACATATTAATGAGAAAGGTAAAGGAGAAAAGATATTGTACATACTAATAAATTTGTTTTTTTCAGTTAGGGACCTTATAGAGAAAAATTAAACATTTGGAGATATCAGGAGGCTTTGTGAAACTCAGAAGTTTTTTTTAAAATTGGGGAAAATGGAGAAAGGATCCATTAGCAAGTTTATTAAACTGATCACAATTATCTTTAAATCTTAAACCAGTTGATGATGTTTACCTTTAAATGGATTGGAACCATAGTTTTATGGGACACCTATTCTCAGTCTTCCTAACCATTAAGTTAATTGGATGAGACCATTCCCCACATGCTTTCCATAAGAAAAATGTGGTGAGAGGTGGGGCCTGATGTCGCTACAGCACAACATGCAATCTTGGGGCTTTAGGATTTCTGTTGATATCTCTGTTGCTGGATGATCCTTTTGGATCTAAACCATTCTGAAGGAACAGTGATAGAGAAGGGCATGTCCTGCTGATCTTGGGGCATTGCAAAGCCTCTGCTCGATCCAGGGAAAGCTTTTTTTGCCGGGTACAAGAGAAGCAGCCAAAATGGCTGCAGAAGGTTGGGACAGACCCCTGAAACGGAAGCAGAATAGGAGAGACAGTGTGTCGAAATGGTGAGAAAGATCTTTATTATTAGAGAAGAGAAAACCAAAAAGACTTAGAGCTAAAATAAAATTGAAGACAGAAGAAAGCAAGCGGCAAATTAACCCTGGTTAAGTCTTTTTCACTTTAATTTTGTTTGTTGTCTTTGGATAGACTTTTTACAAATGCCTCTTACTTTTAAACTGGACTGGTCTTTCTTTTCCCTTTTTCCTGTATACTTTTCCCATTTTTTTGTATTCATGGATTAAAAATCTCTTTCCTCGCAAGGCTCAGACGGATTGTAATCTTTAAACAATGTTTTTTCTTCTCTTCTGGAGTTCAGAGCTTAGAAAGAGAGGCAAAAACAGAAGGAAAAGATGTAACACTGCCATCTAGAGGCTAGAGGCTTGGTAACATCTGATATTACAAAGCTATTGGCTTTGTTTACTGAAAGGGTCAGTGGAAAAAGCTTTGATCTGAAAAACTTCACTGAATTTGTTTGAAACCTAGCCAAAGCCTTGGATGTTTTAGTGGCAGTGTTTATAACCTGGAAAAATGGTGCAACATGAAGAAGAAAAGGAGCTAACATTGCAAAGAATTATGCTAGAAATTCAAAAAGTCTTAATAATCACAGAGAGAATTGAAAAGACACTTAAATTATAGAGCAAAATACAGAAAGTACGGAGGGAAGAGTTGAGAATACTTATAAAACAACGATGAAATTTGAGAACAGAGTTCAAAAAACCACAGAGACATATAAAAGTGATAAGAAAATGGTTGACACTGACAGCAACTTGAGAGTGGAGGGAAATGAGAAGTGTGAAATACGGAAAGGAGTGATCGATGAAGTGAAACTCTATCTCAGATGTCAAAACATAGATGAAGAAAGGGGAAAAATTTGGCAGAAAAAATGAGAGTAATTTCGGCAGAAGCACCAGTGATAACAAAAGTCAAGCTGATGAAAGGAATAGATGGAGGGTTTCAAATCCTATAAGATATGCAATGAACAACAAGTTGTCAAGAGAAATCCACATAAGACTTATCAAGAAAACACTTAGAATACAGATTCTACAAATGGCAAGAGATATTGGACTGCACTATTTCTGGAAGGATAGAGGATGATGAAATGAAATGTTGCAATAAAATTTAGTTAAATGTAGTTAAACTTTGAGTACTATGTATAAGACAAAATAATAATAGCAATAGTCAAATAAATGATCAATAATGATAATAAAGCATTTATATATACTAGATTAATAATATGAAATTTTATATAAACTGTAAGTGAGGATGATGGAGATGATGTTGAAAAGCCTTTTTATAAAAGATAAATAATTCTATATAGAATAGAATATAAAGATGTAATATCATTGGATGATTTCAGGATGATGTAATGAAATGGCATAATATAAATTTACTTCAAATTTAATATGCCTCATATAAAAAGGATGTAATAATACCTATGCTTAATGGATGTTTAACAATTATAACATTTGTATACATGTATATTAGATTGATGATACTAATAATGGAAAAATACGGAATTGAAAATTATTAGAGAATGTTATCAATGCTAAAATAATAGAATGACTTAGAATAGGATATAAAAAATTCTTTATTATTGGATATATTGAAGATGATATAATGAATCATTATAATATAAATGGATACATATTTAGAAAACCTGGTTTAAAATGGAGAAATAATAATGATAATCAAAATGTATAATAATAATGCATACAAAGATATTTGATTGAAAATGTGTGATTTTTGATAAAGCTCAAGTGATGACTATGGAAAGGACGCAGAAAGACCTTGTAACCAATCGACACACTGTATGCAGTTGAAGAGGTTTTTATGTGATATGTTTTGTGTGTTTGTGTTTGTTTGAAAATAAAAATTTTGTTAAAAAAAAGAAAGAAAAATGTGGCATAAAGTGCAAGGAGGGTAGTCTTTTATATGATAGCTTATTGATTGAATGAATTTATGTAGCTGCCATCTCAATCTTGTAATTCTAAGCAGTAATAAACAAACAAACAAAGCATAACATTACAAAGTAACTGAGGCCTATAAAACTCTCCAACTCTCTTGAGGGAACAGCCAGTTCTTCAAGGCTTTCTTGAAGTCTAAGGGGGTTGAACCATCCAAATTACAAGCAGGGATTCTATTTCCTGGAGACTAGACTAGATTAGAATGATTGGACACACAAGGAATTTGTCTCTGGTGCATAAACTCTCAATGTGCATGCAAACAACACGTGATAAATCATGATCATAAAATACAATCATCATAAATCATAAGCTAAAACACTCAGTGATAGTCATAGAATACTAAAGAAGCAATCAACAAACACCACAATAAGATACTAAATAAAAGCTATCAACATAAATCATAGATATAAAGAACAAAGTTGTAGTCATAAGAAGCTAAGGAAAATGATAATAGGAAAGTCGAGAGAGATAATAGTAATACAGCCCTACTAGGTGGTTTGATATCCCAGGGCATAAAATAGTAGGAATTAGTTATTCAGCAGAGTGTCCTTGTGTCTAGTTGTTTTGGTGTTCAATGCCCTGTAGCATCATCTTGAGGGAAGAACTTGAATCAGTTTGTGTCCAGGATGTGAGGGGTCTAAATAAGCTCTTTCTGGCTCATGCAATATACAGGTCTTCAATGAAAGGCAGGCTGGTTGCAATTGTTATTATTTTTTGCAGTTCTAACTATATGTTGAAGTCTGTCTGTCTTGTTTGGTTGCTGTGCCAAACCAGACAGTTATAGAGGCGCAAAAGACAAACTAAACAATTTCTTTGTAGAACTGTACCAGCACCTCCTTGGGAGTCTGAGCTATTGCACAGGAATAACATTCATTGTTGTGCTGTTTTGATGACTTTTTTGATGTTAGGTGTTCATTTTAAGTCCTGAAATATTATAGAACCTAGAAACTTGAAGGTTGTCTACTGTTGATACTATGTTGTCTAGTATTGTAAGAGGTGATAGAATAGGTAATAGAATAGCATGACAAAGAAGATACATTTCCTGGGTTCCACTAGATGGCACTGCTTCACAGAAGGAACCTACTGGATCTTAAGGGGATGGATAGCCATAATTAAGACAGGCAATCCAATAGACAACCTATGCAATACAGAATTTTATGGGTGAATACCAGTATCAAAAATTCCACCTGGAAGTTTATCAGGATCGAATGCATCTTATAAAGCTGTGGTATTAGAGAGGCATACTGGGATGTATTCTCTTGTGGCTGAATTCTGGCTGTCTGAGCTTCCAAAGCCATTCAAAGTATGATCAATGCTGTTTCAGTACTATAAAATTAGCCTGAAAACCAAGTGAAAAGAGTTTTAATAATCTGCTTATTCAGCAAATCCTGGTGGCTGGATAATGCTACTCATTAAAATGAAAGCAAACAAATGGCATCATGGCTTGGTAACTTGAATATGAATTCAGTCCTGATACAGGCATGGAGAAAAGAAAAAAAAAAGATTTGTGTGTTCGAAGGTACATGGAACACTGTTACCTTCCTACCAAAGTGATTTCCTATTTTTCTATTTGCATTTTTACATGCTTTCCAACTGCTAGGTTGGCAGAAGCTGGGATAAGTAACGGGAGCTCACTCCATTACGTGGAGCTAAGGATTTGATCCGTTGAACTGCTGACCTTTCTGATCGACAAACTCAATGTCTTAGCCACTGAACCACCACCGCGTCCCTATTCTATGAATATTATGAGCTAATTTTGATCACTAAGTATTTGGCAATTCTATAATAAATAGAATAGGCAGGTTTTGATTAACAGATTTATCTGAATTTTAAATGTTCCCAAATCAGGAAACATTAAACCATGGCCTCATCCACACTTTTTTTTTTTTTTTAGCTGAAATTGTTTTGTGCATTTTCTCCTCCTTGCTTTCTGATTGAGGAGGACAGGGTCGGGAGCAGGAGTTTCCAGACCATCAGTGACTTATAGGCTCATCTAATTGTTGCTTGGCAAGGAATCTCCAAGCCTTTTTCAGGTATCTGTTAATTCAGAAAGTCAAGAAGAAGGCAGCTTGGGTTTAAGCCCTTGAATGTAAAATAATCATTTTATGAGCAATCAACTGTTATGTATACTTTCTTTCTTGCCTTACAATATCCTAATGTAGTTGATCCTTGTCTGGAAATCTTCTGCCAAATCAGGCCCAAGTCTCAAACTAAGCCAAGAAGTGTCAGGAGACCTATGATCTACTGTCAAACCCAGACTAAGAAAGCGTGATAGGATTCAAATATGCAGTGAAGAAACAATGAGGACCGGAGTGAGAAAAGGGTGGGGTTGAAAGTGCCTCTGTGCTTGAAAAAAGCAGCACCTGAAAATGAAGATTGGAGCCCTGCAGGCAGGCAAAATATCTGCCTTCCACCTTCCAAGACTAGACTCATCCTTCCATCCAAAGGGACATAAAAGTATTACAGTCCTGGAAACCTGAGAGAAGTGCCCCATTCCTCCATTTTGCTGAGAGAACCAGAATTACTTGCAGAAACTCACCTCGCCAACATCTCAGCTAATCATTCAACAATGTAACAACTTCATCAGTTGGCTAATTTGTAGCAGCAGAATGAGGTTTGGTTTAGCAATCTACTTACGAAAGACCAGGACTTGAGACTACGAAGGTGCGAGAGAAACAGCTTTATTTGATGCATCAAGAGTTCAGCGTGTTCACATACCAAAATCTGAACTTCCTGGGCTCTGCCCAGGATGCTACTTTTATGCCATGTTCCACACTGTGCATTCTCAAGGCGTTTCCATACACGAAACAAACATGACATTTCGAAAAGGAGAAGTTCATTTTGGAATGTTACAAACAGAGAAGTACATAGGAAAAATACAAAAAGAGAAGTTCTTATAATGTCTTAAGCTATTGGCCGTTTCACCTCTGTTCTATCTTACACCCACGCCTGGCTTCCTGTGCCCCTCCTTTACTCCTCTGTAATATTTGTAAGATTTATGAGGAAGTTAGAAGTCAAGAAGTCAGGAAGTCAGAAGTTAGAAGTCAGAAGTCAAGTCAAGTGCACTAAAGTGAAATGTCAATAAATTTATAAGGTCCATTCTATTAAGACCACCTAACCTGTCCAGCCACTGGTGGGTTCACCTGTGCACCCCCTCCTGCCTCAAATTGAGTCGTACCTTGGCTTTTTCAAAAATCTGCTGGCCTCCCTAGGCTACCAGGTTAGCATGCACATGTCTTTAGCCTATTAAAAAGGGGAAGGTAACCCAGAAGGTATGTGGGTGAGTCAAAGAAGAAAAGAAAGGAAGAAAATGAGAAAGTTGGAAATAATATCTGAGCAAGTGCAACAGCTACACGGGAGAATGAAGACCAACAGTCCTCAAGCCATGAGGATAAAAATCCATCTTGGCTTGATTCTTGTCTGGAGTTTGGCTTAGGAACTCAGCCTGGATACTCAGTAGGAACATTATTTAAGAGCAGTGGTATCTCTAGTCATCACATAGATTGACGTACAGAAATTCAATTTGGGGGAGGGGGGGCAACGGCTCCAGAATGGGTAATAATTAACTCCAGCAACTACTCAGATTCACAATTAGAGTGTAATGTTGAAAGCACAAGCATATTTTTGACAGAGAAATGGGAAAGCACAGCTACATAATGAATAGCTGGTGATCCTTTCATAAACAAATAAAACAATAATTAAAAATGGCTTACTGGAATACCTGTGCCTAACATATATGTCATTATGTTTTTTCTGATAGTCTTCACAAAACAGAAAATTGTAAATTAGTATTACAAATTACCAGGAGGGAGGGAAATTTTGTACAGACTTTGATTTAGACTCCCTCTTCAGATGCTAAGAAAAAAAGATACAACTTGCCTGCCCCCTTCCCCAAAGTCATACTAATTCTATTTAATCAACAAAGATATTCACATTACATTGGAAATCCCTGTGAAAGTAAAACATTTATGTATTGCCTCTGTCTGCTGATTTCCATGCAAACAAATTGTACCATGATTTCCCCTTCAACGTTATGCATCTAGATGTCTTTCCTTATTAGATACTAACAGTACAATTTTCAGGTGTGGATCTTGCTTCCATCATTTGTTAAGCAACTAGGGATTAGCCTTGGTACCTGACTTTGAACCAATGCACTATTTTTTGTAATCCATGGTATATGTCCTAGCACCGTGATGGTGAATTTATAGCACACATGCCACAGGTGGCATGCGGAGCCCTCTCTACAGGCATGTGAGCCATCGCCCAGCTCACCTCAACTACGCATCTGCACATGCCTCCCACTGGCCAACTGATTTTTGGGTCTCTGCTGCACATGCGGGAGACATGCACACATGCATGTGGGCAGGGGGTCTTGTGCACATATGGAGGGGGTCGCACATGCATGCAGTGCCCCATTTTTTGGTCTCAGGAGATTTCAGGGAATCCTGCTAGACCCAAAATGGCCATGAGAGGGTCCCAAACATACACAGGGGGAAAGGGGAGCATGGGGGATTCTGCACATGCATAGGGTGGGTCGTGCATTATGGGTGTGGCACATGCATGCAACAGCATGTAAGAACAAAAAGGTTAGCCATCACTGTCCTAGCATGTTAACCAGCTATACTACAATTATGTAAACCTTGGTTTAGTATACCAAAATTCTAGTTGGGGTGTTAAAATGGGAACACAATTCTACACAGTCTTTCCCATACTTTAAATTTGTTTTTGAAAGTGCAAAGCAGGATTTTTATATTCTTAGCCTTAACCTCAACATAGATTTTATGTATCCCTATAGTATCTTCTGTATATTTAATCAGTGTGTTCTGCTACTTGATTAAAATGAATATTTTCTCTGAGGTTCAGAATACAAAGAGACTTGGGAAAATCAATTACCCTTTGCTCCTCTTGTTTTCCATTGATAAAACTTTCTGCATTTTTAACTGTTACATGTAATTAACTTGGTTCTTTTTTATTATTTATTTACTGCAAGCAATATGAAAATAAAAGGGGCTTGCCACTATCACCAATTGGGAAAAAAACCCACAACCTGCCTTGAATATCATCATTTGGCTGATTAAAGCTTTCTGATGTGGAAATCAGTAAAACGAGGGCTACTATGGCTTGGTTCACCGACAAATGCATGCTCGACAAAAGCGCGCCGACAAAACCGCAGGGAGAAAAGCGCGAGTTCGAAATCATGCCGACAAATGAGCACAGAAGTGCGCCGACAACAGGGCGCCAACAGAAGCGCACTCTAAACCTAACCCTAAAGGGAACCCTAAAGTTAACCCTAACCCTAACCCTAACCTAACCCTAAACCTAACCCTGAACCTAACCCTAACCCTAACCCTAACCCTAACCCTAACCCTAACCCTAACCCTAACCCTAACCCTAACCCTAACCCTAACCCAAAACCTAACCCTTACCCTTACTCTAACCCTTACCTTAACCGTAATGGCGCTTCTGTCAGCGCTCTTTTGTCAGCGTGCCTTTGTGGGTGCACTGTCGACATCGCGGTTTTATTGCCGCGGTTTTGTCAGTGCACTGTTGTTGGACGTGCATTTGTCGGGTCACGCTATGGCTTGGCTGCAAATAATAAAATAATATAAAAACATATAAAATATAAAATAATATAACCTAAAATAATATAAAACATATAAAACATATAAAACATATAAAACATATAAAACATATAAAACATATAAAACATATAAAACATATAAAACATATAAAACATATAAAACATATAAAACATATAAAACATATAAAACATATAAATAATATAAAATAATATAAAATTAAATTAAATTCCAGATAACAGCTAAAGGGCAGCAAAGAATGAGATTTTTTGTATGTTTGTTGTCCTTTACTGCTTGTCCAGATTTTTGTAGTCCACATATCGTAGATTTATTTTACTTTACACATGCACAATTAAATCTTTAAACTTAAAGGAAAAAAATACATAGAAACCAAAAAAGAAAAAAAAAAGAAAAAGGGAAAGAGAGGCTTAAATAAATCAAAAATGTAAGGAGAAAAGGAAAAAAAAAAACGTATTCTATAGTTAGCAATAGTCAGAGATTTGTTCATAAATGCACGATTATAATGTAATCAATTAAAAATATTATTGTAAATGGTAGACCTTAATAAGTGATGGGTTCTTACCAGTTTGGACCGGTTCAGCGACCCAGGCCTGCCATGCCCCTGAACCAGTTCGCTGGTGGCCATCTTAGTTTTTTGGTTCTGCACATGCACAATTTTAATTGCCCTGCGCAGCAAGTACGTACATGCATAGCATGCATGCATGCACAGTGCACACATGAGCAGACCAGCAGTAGTGCCTGCCGGAACCTATCCCTGACCTTAATGTAAAGAAGAGCACCATTACAGATCCTGAAAATGGTAATTCTGATATTACTCAGGGCACAACTGATGATTGTCAAGTGCTAATTGTTCCCCAGCTGCTATTTTTCTTTACAAATATCTAATCCAAACATTGACTCTTTTAATAATAATAGCCATTTATTAAAATAAATCATTGGAAAGTCTGCAGTTACACTGTTTTTGGAGAATAATATTAACTTCTTTGCCCTCAAATGCTACCAAATCCTATTTGGGGAAACATGTAAAAGGGAGGTTTTTCATTTTTTTTCTTTTTTTTTCATTTTGTTAAAAAAGAAGAATTGGAATGAATGCTTGCTTGCTTGCTAAATCAATCAATGTATTCAACAAAATATGTTGGACAATAAAACATCTTCTAGGCATCCTTAAGGTTACTTCTTTTTTCTTTTCTTTCTTTTTTGATTCACATTATTCCACATTAAGGGACTAAAACTGATTTTGCCTGAGATTTGTCAAAACCAAACAAACCATAGTATGCTAAGTGCAATAATTCATTTGCCTTTTTTTTCTTAAAAAGGGCTCTGGTTTACAACAATGTGTGATGTTAGTTAATTCTGACTTACTTCATGAATCATGAATGGATAACAAATTATTGGGTGAATGGATAGATGGATGGATTGGAAATTACTAAGCAAGAGCCAGATTTTTTTTAATTTTAGTCTCTGGTTTGTATTATTGTTGTGAACCTCCCAGAATTGTGTTACATAAGGTGAATGAGCAAATAAATTTTTCAGATAAGTGCATAACTATTTAATTTGCTATGGGAATCTGTTTATGGCTTTTAGTTCTAATGCTGAGATAAATGTTAAAATGGCCAACCGGTAGTAAACCAGTTAGGTATCCATCACTGAAGGTGATAATTGAGAGTGTTTGAAATCTAGAATAATACTGCAATTAATAAGGTGAACATATATACACATTTATATTGTATACCATTTCTGATTAATAGAGTAGCAGATGTTTAAATCTGTTTTTAAGACTTTTTAAGGCACAATGAAGCAATGATCATTTTAGAACTTATACACATTTTATAACTTAGTTGAATGTTCTTGGTACAGCAGGTGAATTATTTAGTATAGTTAATACCACATTATTTAGGCAAGAATGGAAAGCTTTTACCAGAGTACTGAATCAAGTACGATTTTACACTACTATCTTTCTTGGTGGCCCGGGGTACATCAATGGGAGGTACAGTATAATAACTGACCTTATTGCACCAAGGGACATATTGCCTATAATGGATATTGATGCTTATTGCTCTGATGCTATGCATTGCAAAATATATCAATCCGCTCTACCAGTCTACAAAAGCCACTTGCACCAAGTACTCTCTCTCTTAATAGGGCTACTACATATGGTTGCCAAAATCCAAATTTATTAAAAGAGAATTAAAGTAGGCATTAACAATAGCCATAGTTAAAATATAAGACATTTAATATTTTTAAAAAGAAAGTTTATAACAGGAACACCTAAAAAATCGTTTCCAATGTATTTAGTCTGGACCACAAACATAGACTCACAAAATAACATAGAATAAAAGAGTTTGAAAGAAACCTCAGAGGTCTTCTAGTCCAACCCCTGCTGGAGCAGCAGATCAGACTCACCTCAACTAAGGTGAGGGGGTGTGGGGGTTCATCCCACTTCCCAAAGAGTCCAGAGATTATTTGGATTATTTGGAGGCTAAGAGGTCTTCTAGGTAAATGATGAAATGCTACATTGCTTTAAAAAAATAAACACAATACGCAAATATTTCTGCAAGGTTTCAAACCACCAACTTTCGGTTTATAACGAAACAATTACATATAGCCATTGTGTTAGAATAGCTCTAAAAATCTATGGTAAACTTAATACAAGTCACTTGTGGTTACCATTGTTTTAATTAACCCAGGAAGTTCCCAAAATGAAATCTTGGTGTTTTAGTGAATGTGTGATCTAGCCAGAAAAAAATGCTATTTTGCCTATATTCTCACAAGACTTTTCAACCTAGTGGAATGATGGAAAGGCAATTTCTAATGATCCCTCTTATCCCCAAGTTCTTAAGAAGCCTCTTTCCAAAGTTATTCCCTTAATATCATGGAAGACTCTCTAAAGCAAGGGTGTCAAACTCATGTCGCAAAGGCGGCATCATATGACTTATCGGGACTTTTCCCCCTTCACTAAACTTGGCGGGGGAGGCAGCATGTGACACACACAACACCCTTCTCTAAAGCAACAAAGAATCACTTGAGAAACTGTAAGCAAAAAAGAGAAACTTCTGAAAACGATTGTCTTTTCTTTCGTTGCATAGACGCCTCTGCTGAAAGAACTTTTTGTCAACATTGGAGCTTTTTTTTAAAAAAAAACTTTAATGCAAACTTAAGGATTTATAGGCTTTTAATTTAAAAAAGGATTTCAAGATAGAATTATAAATTTCCATTGATATATAAAAAGATTCAGATGGTTATATGTAATTACAAAATACACATCTGATTCCTTTTGTTCCTGAAACCAAACTTTTATGAAGTCTTAGCAGTCTTGTTTTATGTTTTACCCACTGCAGTATTGTTTGCAAAGTAAAACACAATTATCAAAAATCAGGTTCCGGAAAGGCATTTAAGCTTTGTAGTTCTCTCTTAGTTTTAATTTTAATAATGTGTGCAGTAGGCAGAGATGTTTATTTTTGGCAGCATACTCATTGTGCTAAAACAAATTATCAGATTTCAGTACTGAAAAGAACATTTTGTTTGATCTAAAAAGTATAAACAATTCCTGCAAAAATATAAGAAGACATGGTTGTTAATGAAGAAACACTTCAGAAATGCATTAATATAGCTTTGTTATGACTTTGCTTTGTCTTCTTTTAAAAGTGAGAGTGAGAGAAGGAATTGGAAAGGAGGGTGACAACAGCATTCAAAATATCATTTGTTCCTTTGCTTGTTTAGGCTTTCTGCCAAAAGTTTTTTATGTTAATTCATAATTATATGTTTATTAAAAGAAAACAGAATATTCATTTGCTGTAAATTAGTTGCCTCTAAATGTATGTGTGTATATGTAGATAGATAGATAGATAGATAGATAGATAGATAGATAGATAGATAGATAGATAGATAGATAGATAGATGATAGATAATTTTTATTATAGGATGTTCTAGATCAGGGGTGTCAAACTCAAGGCCCGTGGGTTGGATCTGGCCCATAGGATGCTTATATCAGGCCTATGTAGCTGGCCTGGAAAGATCAAAGAACTAGTCCATGGTGCCACTGCCGGCCAAAATAGGCCATGGACTGTGGTGGTCTGTTTTGGCCTCCCTGGGCTTCAGCAGCACTCTGCTGGTTAAAAACAGGCCATGCAGAAGCCCCATGGGCCTCAACATGGCCCATTTTTGGTGGGCAGAGTGCTACACGGGGCCATGGATGGTGAAAATGAGAGGCGGAACAGGTGCATGTAGGTCCCCATGCCCTGTTTTGACCGGTAGGTTGCTGCAAGACTAGTCTGTCCCATATCCTCCCCTGTTCCCCATCCCCACCTCAGTCCACAAAGGAGAACTACAATGCTGATCTGGCCCTCAAATAAATCCAGTTTGACACCCCTATTCTATATGGGATTATGTTCTGGTAAAGAGCAGACAATAACATAAGAAATTATGCAACATCTGGTTAAGAATGCCCACGGAACTGCAGAGGTTGGAAAATGCTATTTTAAACTCATGTTTTGCCCCTTGCCAGTTCTGTCTAGGCTTTGGGCAGAAAACTACCCAATTTATCCTCCTCATTATTTGTGTAGTATCTTTAATTGATAAGATGTACTGATATATCATAGATGGCACAGTTTTGAATTTCTAGAGTGAATATGAGGATGGAGGAGAAGGTTTGTTATATCAGTCAAAATTTGAATTGCTTATGAAGTCTTATGTCAGAACGTTTAAATAACTGAACTTCTATAGTATGCAGCTAAAAACTAATCAGAGCAGCTTTAGTGCAAGATGTCATTGTATCCTTGTAAATTGTATCCTTACAATTTATATTGAAATTGAATGTTTCCTGATTGTTTATTTGTAGCCTGTGACTATCATTAAGTGTTGTTCCTTATGATCCTTGACGAAAGAATCTTGTCTTTTTATGTGCACTGAGAGCATATGCACCAAAGACAAATTCCTTGTGTGTCCAATCACAGTTGGCCAACATTCTCTATTCTCATGAAGAGTTGTACATTAAAAAGTTCAGACAATGATGTGTCAGAAGGCATCTGAAGTCTCTCTCAATGGCAAGATGGGTGGCATATAATTGCAATTAATTTTAATAAAGACATGTTTCTGTGACACCGCCACAAAAGTTAGCTTTGCAGAAGAAGACATTGATATTCAATCAATTTATGAAAGCTAGATGACTGAGGTTTTAAGAAAACACGATTGTCTCCTTTAAACATGCTTACTTTTTCTTTTGAGTACAGCTACTTTACTCAATAATTTATCCTGATAAAGGCAATTTATGTGCATGCTTAGAAATCATTCTCCTTATATTTCAGCTGACCAATGAAGTCTGGATGTGTCTGAACATTTTGTGGAAGCAGAATATCTCACTGCTGTGAACCAAAGTACCTCTGCACACTCCTAGAATATGTTATGTCAGCCCCACAATGTTGACTAGACAAAAAAACTTCACAGAACTTTTAAATTTGGGCTAATATTCAGGCGAACTTTGGAACTACTTTGCTTTACTTTACTTATGTATTGCACATTCTCTGTGTTTAAGGAATGAATTTAATTTTTCAGGTGGAAATATGGGTGGTCTAGTTATTGTTATTGTCTGGCTCATGCTTCTTCTCCATTTGTGTATGTAAAATATACAGTCATTCTGTTCTGTCCCTACTGCACGTTACTCTGTGTGCAGCTCAACATGCAGCTAAACCCACCTATCCTCCAATAAAAAAGACCACCTGCCTAGATCTGAATGCTTTATTGAAAGAACAGGATATAGTGGAACTGGGGAAAATAAATGAGATGTATAATATGAGATATATAATTTTATGAGATGTATAATACAATACATACAATCCCTAGCCCTGCATAACGGAGTAGCTCCCAGCTTCTGCCAACCTAGCTGTTCAAAAGCATGTAAAAATGCAAGTAAAAAAATAGGAGCTACTTTGGGTGGGAAGGTAACAGTGTTCCATGCACCTTTGGTGTTTGTCACACCGGTCACATGACCACAGGTACATCGTAGGGTCAGCACTGACTCTTCAGCTTAGAAACAGAGATGAGCTCCGGTCCTATATCTGGAAATGACTAGCACACAAGTGCGGGGAAACCTTTACCTTTACCTTACAATGAGAAGGGAATACAAGATATTCCCTTCTAGTATTGAGTTATTGCTGAACATAACAATTAATAAATACAAGTGATTTAAAACTCATATAATGCTCTATATGTGGGATGTGGGTTTGTCCTTGGATGACCATGTGCCACAGATTAAGATGGATTCTTCTTGTGCTTCTGCCTTCTCCAAATGCTAAAGGAAATGGAATCTGGCTTCCCAGCATGCACTTGGTTTGAGAGTGTGGGCTGAGAGGTAAAATGGAGTGTGTCAGCTTCAAACAATACACTTGGTACTTGTCCCTCTGGCCACTGGGTGGGGCTAGAGCTACAACAGTATATAAAGCTCTTAAGTTGGGGCACCACACATTCTTTATCTAAACCAGGGGTAGTCAACCTTTTTATACCTACCGCCCACTTTTGTATCTCTGTTAGTAGTAAAATTTTCTAACCGCCCACCTGTTCCATATTAATGGTGATTTATAAAGTAGGGAAGTAACTTTACTTTATAAAATTTATAAAGCACACCCCTACCGCCCACCATGAAAGCTGGAATGCCCACTAGTGGGCGGTAGGGACCAGGTTGACTACAACTGATCTAAACTTTTAGATGGAATATCAACACTGGAAATAATAAAAACATAGACCTTGAGCCTTAATGCTTTGCAGCTTACCTTGTTGTAATAAAACTTATAAACCTGACTGCAACAAGCCTAGGAAGGAGAATTTTGGTGCCATAAGAAGTGACCAGCTTCCCCCCCCACCCAAAAAAAGGAAATTATTTATTTATTTGGTCACAGTGTTTCTTGTGCAACAGAACCCAGTTGAAGTTTAATTGGAATACATGATAAATTCCTTTATAATTCTCATAAATCCATCAAAAGAATATTCTACATTTTTAATGTCCAATTCTTAGTGGCTGTTATGGAGACATAAAGATTACTAAGAAAACACAAATCAACATCTGAATTATCAATCATGACAATACTGCCACCATTGTTTGTGGTCCTATTGGAGAGTGACAGAGTTAAAAAAAGAACAATGAAGTATATGAGAAACTTTAAATAGGGATATTTACAAAGCTTCATTTGCCAATTTCACATTTCCCATGTGTGAAGAGAAAACAAATTATAGCTTCTCAATCCCAAACATATTATGGGAAGTAAATGCTGGTAATAAGCTCAATACTATATAAATATTTCTTGTTAAAACATTTTAAAGGATATCCTGTATAATGGATAATGTATATACAAATTATTTCCAGCTCATTAGAGAATGTAAAGTGATACTATATGTAGGATTGTTTTCAGGAAAGAGAGTGGGAGGTTACTTGAACAATATGTCCTGTGCTAAATTTTAAGTTCTCAAATCATTAATTATATTACATTTACAAAGCTATCCAACAATAATATTTTTAGAAGATTAAAAAGCAACTAATCCAAAAATTTCTTGGTACTATATCATGGAACAGACATAATTTATTATATATGTAGAGTTGCTAATAATAAATATATCAAAGCAGAGTTTGTTGAATTATAGATAGCATTTGAAACAGCCTCACTGGCATCTTCAGCAAACAGAAATTTCATTAAAATGATGACACAGACAGAGTGATAGTAGGATACAAATCCCATCCTATGTGCTTTTATCTTAGTCTGATGCAAATATAAAAGTTGCAATATTTGCAACCATGATTTCATTAAACAGGTTTTGTCAGTTTATCCCTCCTGTCCCCCTTCCTATCTCCCCCTTCCCTCTGAATAGATATTTACACAATTCTCCATCTAGAAGTGTATATTTTAAATACATAGTTCCAGGAATCCTAACCTAAAGCTATGCTTTTGAGATACTACTTTATTATTCAGCCTCACAATTATTTATATGAAAAGGGCACCACACATTAGTAAGGAGTAATTAACCTTGCCTCTAGCCTCCAGCATGATAATGGCCTTGCTTCTGAATATCTGTATGATGACATGCCCCTTTCTGAGAAAGAAATCTATATTTTAGTGGTTGCTTATGCTTAGTATTATGGATGCCAAATAGAAGACTATCATAATCAAAGATCCTGATAATGTAAAAGTCAACAAATTAGCTTTTTCTTTGTAGCAGCCAAAATAATATCTGTATATTCAAAAATATTGTGTGCTTCAAAAATGATTCTGAAGTTATTCTGTGTATCTCAAATGGGAACAACTGTAGCACTTCATAATCCAATGATCTGTAGATATTCTCAGCCATATAGGTCATGGTTGTCCTAAAGGTGCTTTTTTAGGAGGCAACTGGATTTTCTTATTTTTTTCTTTGAAGATGTTTCACTACATTCCAAGAAGCTTCTTCAGCTCTGACAGGATAATAAGGAATCGAAGGATTTATATTCTTTGCAGACAGCTGGTCATTTGCATCCTTTTAGAAGGTCATTGAAGTACTTGGATGAGAAGCTAAACATCTTCAAAAAAAAACAAAAAACAAGAAAGTCCAGTTGCTTCCTGAAAAAACACCTTTTGGACAACCATGACCTGGATGGCTGAGAATCTCTACAGACCTTTAGCTATACAATTTGGAATGAATACCCTTTGAATGGTGTGGGAGTAGGAATGGATTTCCAAAGAAAGAAAGAAAAATTGCAGACTACAGGAACCAGGAGCACTACTCAGGTGACTCTGACGACACAGATAAACCTCCAAGTGCTTCAACAACCGTCTAAAAGGATGCAAATGACTGCCGTCCATTCCCCACTATCCTATCAGAGCTGAAGAAGCTTCTTGGATGAGAAGCAAGTCCACTTGCCTCCTGAAAAAGTACCTTTGAGACAAAATAGTCCAACCTTTTTCAGACTTCTGTTCCTTAAAAATCAGAACTACTTCTGCCTTAACAAATTCACACTGATGATTTTAAAGCAGCAACAACTTTAGACTGATACAGAAATCTGGGGTAAAAAAGATGGATGTTTTAAGGAGTCTGTGCATAGCTGTGATTGCAGAAGTACTTCTAAAGCATTTTTGAAGCTTATACATTCCTAATTCAGTGGCTAAGGATAGAATCAGTAACATTCACACTCCCTATTGATTACACATATTGTGCAAAAATAGGCATAGCACAGTTGGCTTCCAATTTGACTATAGAAAGGCAAAGGTCTGTTCTACTTCTTGGCCAAATTGGTAGTGTCAAATTGCTGATCCATATAAAATGACCAAAATTACATTTTTGCATATAAATATGCACAGTATTTTGGCAACTGGTTTACGTTACCCAATTGCACAGATCAGTTTCAACCCACAATTTGGACAATTTCAATTCTACCTCCATAATTCAAACATGTGTGGCTGGTAGATATATTTTTCCTCTGATTTCAGTGTTGGTGGAATGTTGAGAACTGCTGGCTTTACTACAATTTCAAATTGTGCACTACCTTCTGAACTTCACCAGGTGTGTAATCCGTTGCCAAAATATTTTGTGCAATTTGCTGCACAAAAGACCTAAAACAGCTAAACTTCAGCTCTTACATTTTGCATGAACAAATATGAACTTTAAAATGTCTAAGAGCAAAAAACCTGCCAGTCACTGGATAAACGTTTAAAGCTCTTTTTATTATTTTGCAGCTGGTGCCCTTTGCTGAAGGATATTTCCTATGCTGCAGACTCAGAATAAAAACATTTCATTTTAAGAATGCAATTAGAAACACATCTGTTGTTTCAGGACCTTTATATTAAAAGTAAGACCACAAAAAGATTAAAATATCTATTCTTCTCAGAAAGGAAGCATATTTATTTAAAGACTATTTTAATTCAATACCAGCATCTTTCTAATTACAGTTCCATATTATGAATAAAGAGAGCCATTCAAAGGAATGGAAAGCAATAGCCCTGGATCTATATCAAACCTGGCTGGAGTTTTCAAATACCTTTAAAAGGCAGTGAATGCATGCCATGTAGAAATTTTTGAAAGTAGATTTAATGTAAACTGATGTGCTTAAATAAATAGAAAAGTATATTTCTATCCGTTGAGACCAGGGATGGGATTCAACCAGTTAGGACCAGTTCGGGCAAACAGGATGCTAATTTTGCATCTGGTTCACTGAACTGGTTGTTGCAAGGGCCGATTGTCCCTGCCCACCCTGTCCCTCCCCTCCCAGGAGTCTCCACATGACCCCTTCATCATGGCAGGTAAGTACAGGGCAGGGGTGAAATTCAGAATGTTCTGACAGGTTCTGGAGAACATGTAGTGAAACTTTTGAGTAGTTCAGACACTGGCAAATACCACCTCTGGCTGGCTCCAGAGTAGCATGGGAATGGAGATTTTGCAATATCCTTTCTCCCAGAAGTGGGGAGAGAATGGAGATTTTGCAGTACCCTTCCCTCAGGAGTGGGTGGGAATGGAGATTTTTGCAGTATCCTTCCCCTGCCACGCCCACCAAGCCACATCCACAGAACCAGTACTAAGAAATTTGAATTTCACCCTCATGGAGGGTGCCTTCCCAGGCCCTCACGGAGGCTCTGGGAGGGCAAAAAGCGGACCTAATGGAAGTTCCAGAAGCCTGGAAATGGACCTGTTTCTGGTTTCCATAGGGCCTCTGGAGCCCAGGCCCTCACGGAGGCTCTGGGAGGGCAAAAAGCGGACCTAATGGAAGTTCCAGAAGCCTGGAAATGGGCCTGTTTCTGGTTTCCATAGGGCCTCTGGAGCCCAGGGGAGGCCATTTTCATCCTCCTGAGGACTCGGGGAGAATCTCTGGAGCCTGGGGAGAGTGAAAATTCCCCCTTGCCATGAGGATGCTGAGGAGGCCATGTCCCCCATGGCCATGACCACCCAGCAACTGGGCAGAGAACCGGTTACTAAATTTTTTCAATCCCATCCCTGGTTGAGACCAAATTCATACAATCCAAGTGTATTGTTAAATCATAGTTTCACAATGGATTTCCCATTTCATGATATCCTTTTGAGTTATTATAACTGCTATTTTTATTTTATTTTATTTATAATTTTTTATTTTAAACACATAAACACATCAACAAAAACAAACACATGACTTAAGACAACATAGGAACAAGAAATTCGATTCATATATCATACAGCAGTTCCGTATCGGTTTCTTTACAGTTAGTGTTTTCCCTTCCATACCTTTCTATCTTACATTCATTGTCTCCTTATTTGTTATCCATTTTTATATACAATTCTATTTTTGTTTATACTTAGCTATTTATAACCAAATATTGTTACCTATATTGTGCTATATATTCTTACTATTGCTTATTCTCTTACATGCAATTCTAGGTATACATTCACATGGTTATTCTTTTTCTTTGCCATTCTTATACTATTGTTATTCCATTTAAAAGATTATAAGGTACAGTTTGGGTTGTTTTGTTTACAATCCCTAGCGCCTGTTTTGACACCACCTTATTTTCTCTTTCTTTTCTTTTCTCTCTCCCTTCCTTCTCTACTTCCTTGCTTCCTCCTCTCCTTCCCCTACTTTCTTCCCTTACCTCTCCCCTACTCTTACCCTTTCTCTTCCCCTTCCTACCCTCTCTCCTTCTCTTTCTCTCCCATCCTCCTTCCTCTCCTTCTCTTTCTTTCCCTTCCACCCACCTCTCCTTATCTCTTTCTTCTTCCCTTACCTCTCTGTTACATATCCAGAATATTCTAATCCTTCCTAAAGGGCCAGCAACAGTCTATGCCGCGCCCTGATTGGCTGGGACGCAGCATAGACTGTTGCTAACCAGCCAGTGGGTCCTGATTGGCCGAGGTACTGCGTCAGCGGTTGCTGAGCAGTACTCGGCCCCTGATTGGTTACTACAAGTGTTACATTTACTATAAATTCCTTGGCGTGATCGGCTCCTGTTTGAATCGCTGTCATCTTCTGTTACAATACAGATCTTGTTCCTTGCACTTCCATGGCTCCTGCGTTTCCATCCACCCAATCTTTAAAACTGGCGACGAGGATGGGATCCGCGATTCCCGCAGGGCCTGGAACAAGAGAAAACAGCCAGTCGCAGCCACGCGAACGCCTTTTCTTGGCACAACTCGATCTGCCTCACACAACTCCCAAGGCCAGCAGCAGCAGCAGCAGTAGCCACAGCCGTTGGAGCTTCGGTCTACGCCAACCTAGGGACAAGCCACATACCCCCAGTATACGCCTACTTAAGGACGAGCCACATACCACCGGTATACGCCTACTTAAGGACGAGCCACATACCCCGGTATACGCCAACCTAAGGACGAGCCACATACCCCCAGTATACGCCTACTTAAGGACGAGCCACATACCACCGGTATACGCCTACTTAAGGACGAGCCACATACCCCGGTATACGCCAACCTAATGACGAGCCACAGACCGCGCAACCGCCAATGGAGTCTGCCTGCCTGCCTGCCTGCAAAGCCTGCATGCCTCCCGAAGAGCTGCCTGTCTCCGATCGAGAAGCCCGAGCAGCCCACTGCCTTCCTGCGAAGCTGCCGCGTCCTCCAATGCCTGCCTTCCTACGAAGCCGTGTCCTCCCAACTAGAAGCCCGAGGAGCCACAGGACGGCCAGAAGCCGCCGCCTCCATAGCCGGCTCTGCGCTCAACTCAGCTGCCTTCCGGGAAGGCCGCCTTTGAAGCCTCGCGCCCATCGCTGTCTGCCTCTACCCGCCGCTGCCTTCAAAGCCAGCCCTGTGTTCAACCCGCCGCGGCCTCTGCGCCCACTCCGCCTGCGCATCCTGCTGTTCCAAAGTGCTGCCTGCGCCGCTGCCTCGAGCAGCCAAGAAGCCATTTCCTCCCAAGCCCTTGCCGCCTGCTGCCTGTCCTCCGAAGCCTCGCTGCCTGCGCGCCCGGCTCCGCTCGCACCAGCCTCACACGGCCGCCGCTTGCCTCACGACCCAGCCTGCCTTTGCCTCCACTGCCTGCCTTTGCCTCCGCTGCCTGCCGGTCCTCCCAACGCCTCCAGGGCTCACAAACCCCTTCCTGCGAAGCCTGCCGTGAGAGCTCAATGCCTGCTCTCTTCCTACAGAAGCCTGCCTGCTGCACAAAAGTCTCCACTCTCAGAAGCCTGCCAGCCTTCCTAACGAGCCCAGGATCGCAAACTCACACGCCTCCCCATCTCAGCCGCCTCCAGGGCCGGTTCCGCTCAGCCTGAACTGTCAGCCAAAACTCCTGTGCCTCAAACCAAAGCTGAAAGCTCCACTCAGTCAGCCTATCCCTTCTCTGCAGCAAACGCCAGCAGAAATCCTTCCAGCAACAGGGGACCCTGCCTGCATGCCGATCTAGCAAAGCCAATCCACAAAGCCGCTAATCTCTTCAACCCTGCCTGCATGCTGATCGAGCAAAGCCAATCCACAAAGCTGATAATCTCTTCATACACAAACTTACAAGTTATACTGCCTCCCTGCCAAATGAGCAAAGAGTTGATTGAAGGTCCTGAACCTTGTTGAGGGCCGCAGAAACAAACGCATGCGCAGAACTGGTGGGGGGGAAATGCAAATGTCTTTATGTAAATGTGATTGCAATTAACTGGGGGGTAAGAGAAGTGTCAATCTTACAATGTTCTTGAACTACAGCAGAAGTGTAAAATGCTCCTTGTTATTATCTTATGTGTCTTTTATAAAACAAAGCAGAATTGCCACTGGGCAATATTAGTTCAAATGAGCCAATAACATCTTTGTGTCTGCAATTTCTTAGGGCTAATGATGCAAATGAACCACACCCCCACACATGCAAACAGACTGCAAAAATAGTTGCTAAGAACTGGGGGGAAGGGGTGTTACATATCCAGAATATTCTAATCCTTCCTAAAGGGCCAGCAACAGTCTATGCCGCGCCCTGATTGGCTGGGACGCAGCATAGACTGTTGCTAACCAGCCAGTGGGTCCTGATTGGCCGAGGTACTGCGTCAGCGGTTGCTGAGCAGTACTCGGCCCCTGATTGGTTACTACAAGTGTTACATTTACTATAAATTCCTTGGCGCGATCGGCTCCTGTTTGAATCGCTGTCATCTTCTGTTACAATAAAGATCTTGTTCCTTGCACTTCCATGGCTCCTGCGTTTCCATCCACCCAATCTTTAAAACTCTCCTCTACTCTTCCTCTTTCTTTCCTACTATCTCTCCTTCTCTTTCTCTCCTTTCCACCCTCCTCTCCTTTCCCTTCCTTCACCCCTCCCTTCTCTACTTCCTTCCTCCTCTCCTTCCTTCGCCCCTCCCTTTCTTTTTCTATTGTTATAGATGTCTCTTTCAAATCTCAATTTGTGTTTTCTTGGGGATGGTATTTCCACAAACCCTTATAGTTTCATATCATTTCTTTTTTTCTCTTTCGTCCTACAATCTATATACCCGCTATCGTCCTGAACTGCTTATTATACTGTAACTGCATTAAGCCAATCAGTAAAACGGATTCATGAAAGTACTCTTCCACTTTTTCCCCTGAATGTTGATGTTTGGAAAGATATGTTAATCCCATGAAAATATCAGAAGAACATTAACTTTTCTGAAGAAAATCAAAGGATTATTTCTAATAGAAGTCATCCAGATGCTAATAAGAATCCCATAACAAATTTCAACAGCCTCTCCAAATCTGTTTCCCAGAAATTGTTTTTTGAAGGCATGCCAGTTCAAATTGTGAAATACTATGCAGTTGTCATGATTTATGGTTACTGATTATACTGAATGCATTTTGTCTAAATTACTTTAAAACTCCCTTCACTCATGGTGGCTGCTGTGTCATGCAGTACCAAATTCCATATTTCAACCATGTGCCAAAAACTCCCCATCTCTTTTCTTTTTGTCTGTCCCAATCTTTGATCCCCTGGATAAATTCTTCTGCATTCTAATTTAATAAGAAAGACACAATCCAATCATGTCACAAAGTTAGTTGTCATTGCCTACACATTTCAAATCTCCACAATATTATTTCTGAGATGTAGACTTGACGTCTGCACATTATTATAAACCTTTTTTATGCCTGGGGACTGCATTTATATTTGGGGGAGACCGAAAGCAATAAATAAGTGAAGTTGCCAAACCACTTTCTGTATCTGTAGAAGGTCAGGCTTACTTGATTCACACAGTAAACAAAGTCAAAAGAAACTTTATGACTTAGAGTAGAAGTTTTGACTCAGAGCATGACCATTGGCAGGGTCCTGTTGCTTTTGTCACATCCAAAGGGTTTGCATTGCAATAATGTGGTTCTAATCAAACTGCCCCGTTGGATAACCTCTGTGCAGACAACACTGACTCATATTTTAAAGATAAAAGTAAAGGTTTCCCTGTCCAGTCATGTCAAACTCTTGGGTGCGGGGCTCATCTCTATTTCTTGACCGAAGGACATGATGTTGTTCATCATTTCCCATGATCATGTGGCCAGCATGGTTATATGCCAAAGGTGTATGGAACACTATTATTTTCCCACCAAAGTGGTACCTATTAATCTACTCATATTTGCATGCTTTTGAACTACTAGGTGGGCAAGACCTGGGCAGGTATAAAAGGAGCTTTCCCCATTGAATGGGATCGGGTCTTCAACCCAGGCTGTCACATTTCTAGCTGACAAGCTCAGCGTCTTTAACCATTGAGCCATCATGATACAAACATATACACACACATACATCATCATAATCATAATCATCATAATCATCATCATCATCATCATCATCATATTATCCATTGCCTATCCACTGCAGGATGAAGATCTCTTTTGTTTCCAACCAATATACATACATACATACATACATACATACATACATACATACATACACACACGCATGCACGCACACATGCATACACATACACATACACATACACATACACATACATAATTACAATATATCAAATTGTATGTAAATATACAAGAAATAACCATATTAATTGTATTGAAACAATGTTATGTAAAGAGAAAGTGTAATTTAATATTTGTCCCAATTTCATCTACATTTTGGAAAATGGTCTTCAACATGCTGCTTCAGAGCTGTAAGACACGGTTGCACTGAAAACACTGTGAAAGTCAGTGCTGAAGTTATGCACCAATCAGGCTAATTTATATTGCATCATCTCTATCCATCTCCTTTTTTTGTCTCAGTTGGCAAGTGGGGGGCATAGCTCATACTGTAGAATGAGCATGTAAATGAGCTCCAGGAACTTTAAGATGCTGCAGACATGGAAGAGCTGGCAACTGGCTCTGTTGCAACGTTTTATAATATATGGAAACTAATCAAGCAGAGGAGCAACCTGGAATTAAGGAGAGACTACCTAACACTCAAGACAATTAACCAGTGGAACAACTTGCCTTCATAAGTTGGGGATGCTTCATCACTGGAGGTTTTTTAAGAAGACAGTCACTTGTCTGAAATGGTATAGGTTCTCCTGCTTGAGTAGGGAGCTGGATTAGAAGACCTCCAAGATTCCTTCCAGCTCTATGCTGATTCTCATTCTAAATATATCTCAGTTAAAAAACTTATTGCTGTAGGCCTTTCTGAAATAATGTCAGACTTACCTTTCAAGTCTTGTACAAAAGCAAGTACAAGTGTCATGGTTGGGATCTAGGATATATGTTAAAGTAGTTTTAGCAATTTAATGAATGTTTATTAGAAAGATAAGGAAATAATGAGAAATGTTCTCTTTATATTGTCTAACTATCAGGCAGCAACAAGAAACTTAATTGTACTTCCTTTGTTACGTTTGAAAACGAGCTGGCATGAATAGCACCTCTGAAATATTCCTGGAGCTGCTTTATTTTAAAATCAATAGAATAAACTTGTGCTCAGATTTTTTAAAAACAAAACAAAACAGTAGAGTTATCACTTTTTTATGTTTTATTTTTATTTTTTATAAATAATTTTTATTCAATGTTTTGCTCTTTAAAAACAATAGGAAAGACACAGCAAAGAAAAAAAACACAATAGGACAAAACAAAACACAGAACATACATAACAATATACAGTAATTTTACAGCTTTCTCTATCGGCTTTCTTCTTAGTTTTTATAATTCTCCCTTCTGCATTGCCTTCCTCTCACTATAACCTTGTCCTATAATGTATCAAACATAGTATTAACACTTATAATAGTATTCATTATTTATATCTCCATATATTTGTATTCTCTATTTTCTGTCTTGGCTTCTGTTTTCTAGCCACTTGTTCATTTTATTCCATACTTTACAGAAGTCCGATCCTTCTCTTTCTTTTAGTTCTATTGTCATTTTATCCATTTCTGTGCATTCGAGTATTTTCCTGATTGTAGTTTCATCTGAGGGTGTATTGATTTTTTTCCAGTTTTGTGTGAAGGCAATCCTGGCTGCAGTGAATATGTGTATGATTATGTATTGAGATTGTTTGTCACTTTTTCCCCATTAAAGTGCATACTTATTGATGCTTTAATTAAAAATCTACATCTTTCCTTTGGTTTAACTATAATGAATGTAATGGGGGGGGGGAGACCAGGTTATAAATGGTAGAAGCAGAATATATACATGAAAACATTAAATTTTGATTCTAGAAGAAAAGAAGTGACATCTATAATATCTGGGAATAGGGTATGCAGTTATTTATCTGTAAGAGCACAAACACAGATTATTCCTGGTTCATAGCTTTCCATTTTAACAGCATGTACTGTACTCATTGTTTGCCTGAACACTATATTTGGTAATTGCTTTGAATAATCTTAAATGGGAATCTGGAATTAATCTTTCTCAAGTTTTGAAGCTGGAGATCCAAGATGGTGCAACTGTCAATTCCACTGTGTTAATCCATTCCAGTGCTTTCCTACTGCTTATCCAAATCGTGGCCCTACTTTTCCCCCCCAATATTCATTGTAATTATATTTTTTCACCTACTCAGAGAGAAAGACACACATACAGGTTTTTTTTTTACATTTCTCATGTTTTAAGAAGGAAAAAACCCTAAACTTATATTTTATGTCAAATTCCTCCCCTTTTTTTCTTTTATTTCACAAGAGCCCATTCAATATCAAAGTAATAAACAGCCTACATACTCTTGCATTAAACCAGAGTTTAATCGGTCAGTCAAATAGCATATGTAATGCAGGCAGTTTTTGGTTAACTACTGGCCTGTTTAGCAATCCACACCATCTCATATCCCTCCCCACCATACACATACATACAAGTTTCAAAAAGAGAAAAAGGTCCAGAAGGGAAGGAAATCTGAAATAGCTAGAAGAGGAGGATCATAAAGTGGTAATCCAGATTACATAGGTTTTTTTAATGTTCTGATTAAAACAAGGTAGGTTGGGATAAAGCATGCTGAGGCAGAGACTGGATTATTTTCATTAGAAACATCCCCCCTGCCCCCCGTTGCCTGATCTATATTTTACAATAAGCCAAA
The DNA here is from genome assembly GCF_009769535.1 of Thamnophis elegans. Taxonomy (NCBI): domain Eukaryota; kingdom Metazoa; phylum Chordata; class Lepidosauria; order Squamata; family Natricidae; genus Thamnophis; species Thamnophis elegans. The sequence goes on along the minus strand of NC_045541.1, from coordinate 103,354,978 downwards.
AATGTTTGACTAAAGGCTGAGAGATACTTTTCACTAACCATACAGAAAATATTCCAGCTTTGCCTGCATGGAAAGATGAAAGGTCTTTTGCTGCAGGCAAATGAAACTACAGAGGCTTCAAACACTCACTGGTGGCTAACTTCTTTCCTACTTCCAACTCTAGGGAATGCCAGCTGAGTGAATGTCTAAATAGCAGTAGAAATAGTTTTTTAAAAATAAATGTATTACTGGACTTAAAGAAGTTAATGGAAAGAGAAGGGTGGGGAGAGAAAAGTCATTTAGAGATTGAAGCAGTTAAGAATTAGAAGGATTTTTTTTTAAGGCAGGCTAACCCTTTGGCTATTCTTTGGAAGTTACCCTTAAATTTAGGCAAGTGGTAGTCCTGCAACCTGGCAAAGAAAAGTCGAGCTACTTGAGTACAAATCAGAGATGGTATTCAGCCAGTTCTGACAGATTCTAGAGAACCGGTAGAGAAAATTTTGAGTAGTTCGGAGAACCAGCAAAAAGGCTGGCCCTGCCCCCCCCCCCCCACTGCTTCCCAGCCTCCCAGCTGATCTTCTTTTGTTGCCCTGAACAGGAGAACAGAGCTGGAAAGCTGGTTAATGGGGTGAGGATGGAATGGCGATTTTGCAGTAACCTTCCCCTGGGAGTGGGGAGGGAATTGGGATTTTGCAGTATCCTTTCCCTGCCACATCCACCAAGCCACAGCCACAGAACCAGTAGTAAAAAAAATTGAATCCCACCACTGGTACAAATATAAGAAAGGACTTCTTTGCAGAATATATTGATTATGCTATTTTAGAGCTGTGGTGGCTCAGTGATTAGAATGCAGTACTGCAGGTTACTTTTGCTGACTGCTGGGTGCATGCAATTTGGCGGTTCAAATCTCACCATGCTCAAGGTTGACAGCCTTCCATCCTTACGAGATCGGTAAAATGAGGAGCCGGATAGTTGGGGAAAATATGCTGACTTTGTAAATAGCTTAGAGAGGGATGTAAAGCATTGTGGAAAGATATATAAGTCTAAATACTATTGCTATTTGTGCCAGATAGTGAGGAAAAAGGGAAAAAGAGACCACAGTCAAGCTTTTGCAGCTGAGTTGTAGTGATTGTGAAGCTTTAGTTCAACTACTTAAAATACCGAGGTTATTCTTTGTGCTTAAGAAGAAGTGGTAGCATTTTTTTAAATTACTTTTTTTCAAAAAAAAAATTAGAAAGGAAGCTCTCATCCTCAGGTGGAAGAAATATACATATGCAACCCATTTTGCCACTAATTATTTAATGTACCTTCTAATAGGTGCTATAGTGCTATTAAGCCTATATACCTAAATATCTTATTGAAAGCAAAATATTAAACAGTTCTTTAAAATGTATGCCTATCAATCACGTTAAAATCCCGCTAAAATGTGGGTATGTGGGTATGTGTGAATGGGACGACAATAGGAGGAATTTCTTAAAGAGTTTGTGCTACTGGACTCATTATACACACAGACAAAAATACACACACACACACACACACACACACACACACATATTATGAGTTCAGTGGCACAAACTCTTTAAGAAATTCCTCCTATTATCCTCCCATTCACTTATATGCATACATACATACATACATACATACATACATACATACATACTGTACATACATACATACATAACACATATTTTTAAAAAAAGCTACTTAAGAATGATCTTTAGGAAGAGATTCAAGAAAAAGTTAGATAACCATTCATTCTATAAGAATTTTCATAATGATTTTGTGCATTTTTCCTTTAAAAAGAAGTTGGTACGGACACACCAAAAAGTGCAAGGAACACATATGTATGAGCTTTGGGGAATGCAGAGGTAAAGGGCTAATGTGGATGCATTAATTCTCAGCGTTGAGCTGTGTGGCTCTCACTGCAATCTGAATTAACCTCACCTTGTTGAGATGTGGCTGCAGCAATCTGTCCCACAGGATATGAGGGCAACATGGAGGTGGGGAAAAAAAGCTGTGATTGAAATGTGAAGCAGCAGGAGTCTGATACTGAAGTGGTAATAAAACCCTGGTTGCCCTCCACTTTTGATCTTGGCTTCTTTGCTGCTAACCTCCATAGCTGATCTGACACTGCCCTCAGCAGTCATTAGAGAAAGTAACAACCTTTTTAGAATCTCCACTGAGATGCCTTTAGCCTTGTGGTTTTCTTTGAAGTGTGTCTTTTTTGTCTTTTACTCAGGCTACCTATTATTGCCATGAAAAATGCATGCAGCCAGCAGGAGAATTTGATTTAAGGGAAACTTTTTCTTACTAGAAATGCAGCATCTGAAACTTCTCCACTGATTTGTTGGAACTGCTGGAGATTGCGGAACAATTTACAAAGTTGGATGTTTCCATAGGCTAATATTGACTGGATTACTTTTGTCTGGCTTTCCAGAAACTGGAACTGCCTCCATATCTTGGGATGCATGTTTCATAGCTTATGTTATCTAAATCTGGTACACTCATCATCTGCATCACTTCAATTGATTAGTTATGTGCCACCAATTTGCTTTCAACTCCTAGTGATCACATAGATATGTTTTCCTCCATGACAATCAATCCCTAGCCTAGTCTTCCAAGTCTTGGAAGACTCATTACCACTGTAACTGAGTGTCACTTTGAAATGAGATGGGTGGCCCATAAATTTCATAATAAATAATGTTAAATATACTGAGTCCTTTCTTGCTGTTAATCATCATTTCCACTTTCTCGCCAATTTTCCCTGCACAAAAGCCTTTTCTGAAGAGGTCTTTGCATAATGTAGCCAAGGTAGGATAATTTGAGTCTGGTCATTTGTTTCTTGAGTGAGCACTGTGGGTTAATTTGTTTGATTGATTCACTTGATTGTTTTCTTGGTATTCTCAAAAATCTTCTCCAACACCAACATTCAAAAGCTCCAATATTCTTCTTAACCCTGCTTCTTCAAAGCCCATCTGCCTAAATTAACTGCCAATGGAAAAAAATGAAATAAGGAGTGGTAGATGAATTTTAATAATGTAATCTTCTTGTTTTGTAGCACACAAGTATGCGGTAGAGATTTAAATTTTCTCTTGCCCCTTTTGGCAGATAGAAAAATCTCACAAGAGGTAAACAAAATCAAAGGTTTATTTAAAGCATGGTTTCTTTTTTCCCTCCTTTGTTTTGTTTTGTCTCAAGATAGTAGCAACATGATCAGAATATACAGAATATTAACACCAGTCCTTTGTCAGTGCCAGATCATTTTCATTGCTTTCACAATAAGTTCACCCTAATTAGGCTCCACTGCACAGAGATAGTATCTGTTTGATCAGTGCCCCAAACGAATCCCACTAAGTTTCAGAGCCTCTGATATACAGTTCAGCCGAGGCCTTAGAAACTGCAGGAAATGAAAAGGTGACTGTGGCCTTAGACATGATTATGTGTATGTGATCATACCCTCCCTTGATCATGATCTTGAGTAGCACATGGTTTTTGAAATAAAATTAAGAGGGATTTTTTTGTTTTTGTTTTTTTAAACCTCTGTAAAATAAAATAGCAGATGAGATGTCTATGGAGATTCTCAGTGACCCAGGTCACGGTTCTCCCAAAGGTGCTTTTTCAAAAGGCAATTTGACTTCCTTTTTCTTTGAAGATGTTTCATTTCTCATTGTATCCCTCCCCTATACTATCTATGTCCTGTTTACAACACAGTCCTTTCAGCAGTTTCATGAAGGTTCTATACCCATTTGCACTATTTAGGTGACCCTGGGGGCACAGATAAACCTCCAAGTGGCCTCAATGACTCTCAGAGACAATGCTAATGACCAGATGACTGCAAAGAATATAAATCCTTCCATTCTCTATCATTCAGTCACAACTTGAAGAAACTTTTTTGGGTGAGAAGTGAAATCTTTTAATGGAAAAACAAAGAAAATCCAGTTGCCTTTATACGACTCTAGACATTTTGCAGACAATTGGAGTATTGGAGGAAGATGAAGAATTAATTTGGCTAAACACAGGTAACATAGGTTTCAAAAAGATTATTAAGTGACAATACCTGAAGTATAATCTAATTATAGCAATGTGTTTATTCAGGGATTATAAATTAGGTAAAGTGTTCTCACAAAAAAGTCACTTTCTTCCCTATGCCTTGTGAAGGCTTTTGTGTGGGGTTGGAGATATTCCAGCCTCTTACTCTAAGTGTTAAATATCTCTGTGTGAGCATTTATCTGCCTTCAAATCTTTGCTTTGTTGATCTTGATTTCATCTGGCTTTATTAATTTGTTTAATAATTTATATTTGTGTTATAGTTTCATTATTATTTTCCAAAATGTGCGAAGAATCTGGCATTAAGCACCACAGAATGTACTGAACAAATGATATACAATATATACTTATTTTTCCCATCTCCTGATCTTCCATTTTTACACTAATATACTATTTCTACTTTTTTTTTAAAAAAAAAAGAGCAGTAAGGTTTAAATTATAATATCAATTTCTCGTAGAGTTATGGTTGCATGAAGAAAATCATTAGCTCTGCATAGTAAGTTGCTTTCCTATAGCTCTAGCTTTGTGCCCATAACACCCTCGGGCACTTACCATTATTTAAGGTAAAGGACCAAAGAACATTATAAACATTTTCTACTAATCTAAAGAGAAATCTCCCATTATTTCACTTGGGATGTAACATTCTTTTTATTAGCTCAACAATTTGATAATCACATCATCTTTAAAGGGAATGCGATATTTGAATCTAACTGACCTCACTACTTCTTTATGTATTTATTTGTGGCAGATGTTCTGTAAAGTAAGAATGCTACACATAATTTCTAGACAGCTCTATTTCACTTGAAGCAGTTGAAGTTCCATGTCAGCATCTTTTTAATTAAAATATTTTATATTTTCTACTTGAGGTTCAAAACAAATTGATTTCTTTTCTCCTAATCTCTATGCTAATGGTAATTGAATATTTAGTGTAAATGTGTAATTTGCTAATAATGGGAGTTTGTGGCTATGGTTTCTGGTGAGCTTTTCTACTGCAGACATTTCAAAAGTAAAGGGAAGGGAAATAAATTACTATGACTAATTGTTCTCCTCTTTACTTCAGGCAATAATGAACAGAGGTTAACATAACAAATAATATTTTCATACCTTACCAGAAAACATCATACATACTAAAATATGATTTTTCTATCCTTATAGATGACTGGTCATATTGGAATCTCCAGCTAGATTGGAGGGAGGGGTTAAGAAGGGCTGGATTTAATGCCTTTGCATTATAGGAAGCAGTACAGGCTGACCTCCTCCAGAATTTTGGAAGCCTTACCTTTCATTCCCAAGCAAATGCAGTCATTTTGCAAGATTCTTGTAACATAGTTGACTAGCAATAAAGCTACTCTTGAGATTCTTCATAGGTGATTTGTCAGTTTATGAACATCATGTGCAACACATTAGATTTTCATTCAAATTTCATTCATATTTTTTCTGAAATATATACATATACATTTGTGTAATTATGGGTACAACAGTGATGGAGCTTTCAAGCTGTGTCACAGTTTTTCAGACTTAAAGTTCTTTTCTTTGGAAATTTGAAAGGCCTGAGCCTATAAATAGTTATTCTGTGAATAAATATTCACAGAATCCTGTTGGCATCAGTATGGCTTCATGGTTCCATTTCTCATTGGAAGTAATGACAACTAATCCAGTAGGATTACTTTTAAGAGTATTCCAAGAATATATGGAATATTCCATACTGATCCGTAAACAAGCATAAAGGATATGACATGTGTAAGTACCAATTGTTTGGTGGAATAAGCAGAAGAAAGTTTTATCTTCATTTTGGAATACCAAGTGATTGGAACAGTTTGCCCATGAGTAAGGAGTGACAAATAAGGTTGGGCAGGGTGAAAGAGCAAGGATTCTTGGCTGTAAGGCAGTAGAATGCACTTGTTCTTTGGTAGCCCAGAAAATATTGTTGCTATTTCCAAAGATTCAGCTCTGAGCTGAAGAAGCTTCTTGAATGAGAACCAAAAACATCTTCAAAGAAAAACCAGAAAGTCCAGTTGTCTCTTGAAAAAGCACCTTTGGGATAATGTAATGCATACCATATTCTCGTCTTCATTATGAATGGTGCTATCAGCCATGAGAATTCCAATAACAATCACCAGTGCTACCTCCTGTATTCTAAATGTTTTGCAGATTTAGCATGCATAACTAGAGTACTTATATAAGAATATAATACTTTATCTCCCACAAAATGCTTACCATGAAATAGAAACTCAGTTGAATTAAATATATATTTTTCTGAGGAAAAAAAATCTGAGTTTCATTATTTCTTTCTCCCCAAAAGGTCACTTTTTATTATTTAATTTGGAAAAAATGTTATAAATGTTAAAAGATGAAAGTAAGTTTATTACCAGGCAGATGTTTGGAAAATAAACCAAGGAGCTTTACACTCCTAGGTTGGCTTTCAGAAAATAATTATTTTTTTTCATCCATTTCTATTCCTTTTCTCTTTTGCTCTTCTAACTAGAATATTTTTGCCCACTTTTTTGGCCTAATTCAAGTAAAATATTCTAACACAATTAGATGAAATCATCTGTCTATAGCAATTATCTTGTTTCTCAGTATCATACCTCAGTATACCGGTCTAATTCTGTAGCAGATCATTGATCCATTTAGCTCTCAAACTTTTTCAGTGGCTGTCTTATTTTCTTCTGCTCTATTTATCTTATCAAAAGTGTTTTCCTATAGTTCTTGGTGAAGTATTTTAAGAGACCCCAAAATAGTGTATTTTTTCTTCTGTTATTTCAGAAAATATGGGTTACATAACAGGTCAGAATAGTTCCCATAATGACAATTATTAGAGTAGAGGAACAATCTCTTTGGTGTTTTTCAGGTTTTCATATATTAAAATTAAATTAAACATCCTTCTCTTTTCGCTTCATCTCTTTCCCAGTAGATCTTAGAATAATTTAATAGGTTTTATGCTTTTTTATAAAGCTTTCAAAATGGCAGAAAGTGTTTGCTGATACATTTTCCTATAGAATCAAACAAAGTAAAATATAAAGCCTTCCTCTGACAGAGATTTGATTGTTAGCAGAAAATGTGCTGTTTGATTCAAATCTGAAGAATTCAGGATTTCAAAAATAGCACCTAGGATGAATATATAAAATTATTACATATCTAGAGCCATGCTGCACATGATTTTGTTATTACATAGAATCACCAAAGCAATAATTGCCAATGGATATTATTAAAATTACAGTTGACAGTAGGATCTCTGTCAACAAAAGAGGGAAGAAGAAATTCATCCTTGTCTTTCGGTCTCAGAGAAAATTATACGCTCTTAAAACCTGCTCCAATGGGTGACACAATTTTCAGGAGCCTAGTTGGACAGACAGTATATAGAGGAATGGAAGCTTGGGAAAGGGAAATGTCACAATGCATGAATAATTGGGTTTCATTCAGGGTATATTTGGATAGTAAGACACATTAGAGAAAGAAAAGTGTTAAAAGTACAAGTGATGTCTGATAAAAAATTAGCAGGTATGTGAATGTAGTGCTTATTGTGATGCATGAGTAGGAATTAATAGACAAGGATCAATCTATTCTGTTTTTTTATTTACTTCTAAGAAATCATTTCTGCTCTCACAGATTTGTGGCTTGCTTTCAATTTAAAAACCCAGGTGAAAACTCTCAAGGTCAGATCTGAGGGCAAGAACTGATGAAGTCATTGCTGCTGGTGATTTTTTCCAGATAATGGAAGGTGGAAAAATGCTGTTTAAAAATCTAAAATGTAACTATGTATGGCATTTTTAGTAGTAAAACACATAAAAGGGGATGACTTGAGGCCCAACAGCCAGCTTATAATGTAACTTTCCCCTATCCCATACTCACTGCTATATTTGGGGACAGGAGTATAGACATAAGAGCCAAGGTGGTGCAGTGGTTAAATGCAGCACTGCAGGCTACTGCTAGATCAGCAGGTCAGCGGTTCAAATCTCACCGGCTCAGGGTTGACTCAGCCTTCCATCCTTCCGAGGTGGGTAAAATAAGGACCCAGATTGTTGGGGGCAATATGCTGACTCTCTGTAAACCGCTTAGAGAGACCTGAAAGGCCTATGAAGCGGTATATAAGTCTACTGCTATTGCTATTGCTATTGCTATTGTTGTTGCTGTATCTGACCCATTGCGACCCCATGGACAACGTTTCTCCAGGCCTTCCTATCCTCTATGATCCCCTGGAGTATATTTAAGCTCACACCGACTGCTTCAGTGATTCCATCCAGCCACCTCATTCTCTGCTGTCCCCTTCTTCTTTTGCCTTCAATCATTCTCAGCATTAGGCTCTTCTCCAGTGAGTCCTTCCTTCTCATTAGGTGGCCAAAGTATTTGAGTTTCATCTTCAGGATCTGGCCTTCTAAAGAGTAGTCAGGGTTGATCTCCTCTAGGCCTGACCGGTTGATTGCCTTGCAGTCCAAGGGACTTGCAGGAGTCTTCTCCAGCACCATAGTTCAAAGGCCTCAGTTCTTTGGTGCTCAGCTTTCCTTATGGTTAACTTTCACAGCCATACATTGCAACTGGGAAAACCATAGTCTTGACTATACACACTTTTGTTGGCAGGGTGATGTTTCTGCTTTTTAGTATGTTGTCTAGGTTTGCCATAGCTTTCCTTCCCAAGAGCAAGTATCTTTTAATGTCTTGGCTGCATAGTATAGACATTAGCTAGATTTTATTCCACTTAGTGTTTATCCCATCCAGAATATTGTGGGAAGTAAAGAGCAAATGTTGTTCCCAACAGGATTCTAGCAGACTAACATTTAAACAGGACTGATAAAAATCAAAACATAAAAAAATCTACTCTGGGTATACAGTGGGATTTTGAAGCTATTTGATAGCAAATATTACCATTCCAGATATGAATATTACTTGTCTCTCCCATCCATTATCTCTCTTTTCATTAAAATATATCCATGTTAGTATTTCCATAATAGATGTAAAAGGCTGTTGATTTCTGAACTGTGACAGTTCTGCATGTTTATTTTTCTCTCCTAATTTAATGTGCACTTTTACAAGCACATTTGGATACATGTTGAAATGCATTTTCACAAAGTCTACAATCCTGTGACTCTTGGGGTTATCACATACATGAGATTTCCCATATTAAGATTAGAGAAAAGGATCAGGCCTTGAAAGATAAATGTTCTTCTTAGATGCCCTTCCATAAAATCCTATCTGTAAATAGGAAATGTCAGAATTTAAATACTTTTAGGTATTTGCTTTCTATTCTGATGTATTATTTATTCAATTTCAGCCCCTTTAATTACTATGGGTCCATGATTCTCCTTCCCACTAGAAAGCCATCCTTCTAATTTGTCTCAGTTGCGGTTTGTTGTTCCTTAACATGGCTAAAAAGAAATAAAAATGTACTCAGCATTCTCACAAAATGCCAACAGTTTCCAATGCCTCATTTGGTATTCCCTGGTAGGATTTGTGACTGTTATTTTTGTTCAAATCATATTTGTCTGTTTATTTGTTTGCTTTGTAATTGTGCTTTTCCCCCTAGCTTATACAGTGCTGGCTTACTTGTGTGAGCCATCTGAAGTGATTTACACTACAGGAGAGATTGGGGGCTTTGTCGTCCCCCCCCCCCATTTCCTGCAGTTTATAGCTTGTGGCACACTTTCTCAGGATTGATCAGGAGAATCGTGGTTTGGTTTTTACCTTTCTGCATTTTTGTATTCAGTCAAGCAATTTCCAAAAATTTGAAAATTTACATCTTGCTTCAAGAGGTTTTCTCCCCAACTCACATTTTTCACCCACCCATTAACTCAGGGTGCAATGTGTAACATTAAGCGATTTTAAATTATGAACTCTCTAAATCTTTCTGTCTGTCTCTATCTCTCTCTACCTCTCATCCATCATCTATCTCTCATTTATCTAATATCATATTCATTTCACCACAAGTTACTCTGGAGGAGTACAATCTTTGCTTTTTTCATTCTGCAGTCTGACCAGAAAGGTAATGGGAAAGTATCGCTTTACCCATCTCCTGCCAAGAAATCTCTTTCTAATTGTTTGGGAGGCAGTTAAAATGGCAGAACTAACATGTCTTCCCCATTAAAACATGTCCCTAAATTATCCATTTGCTAGCATGTCTTTTGCTGCCAAATGCCATCACTGTTCTTCTCTAAGGGTACTATTCCACTGACATTACGTCCACCTGTAAATCTTATGATTTTTCATTAGACTGAAATTGCCCATGAGAAAAGAAAACTGGACACTTGATATAAATCTAAGAATAATATGTAGCTCAAATAATTCATTCTAACTTAAGCATGTTTTATAGCATGTAACATGAATATATACATAAGTGTCATTTATTCAGAAAATTAACAATTTTAAAAATGCAACTTTTATTTTTCTTCTGCTCTGCTTTCTACTCCTTCAGAATTTGTTATATGGCTATTAGTTTCTCAGTTTTTTCTTTCTTCATTATAAATGCACATATGTGAATGTGTTTGTGTATGTGTGTGAGAGAATATGATAATATACGCAAATGTGTTTATGCACATATATCTGACAATCTCTGTCTCTTTGTATATTGATATGTATAGTTATAGTTCGCATCAGTGCACATATTACTGTTGTATCCATGCACAATAATAACCCACACAACAAAACTTTAATATAATTAATTCTGATTCCTTACGCCTGAAGCAAAAGCAGTTTTATTCATCTCCTTTAGGGATGGCAAGCCATTAGGAATATACCAATGTCTCAGTACTGAGCTTTGCTGACCAATTATGCCTTTTATAAGAAGATGCCATCCATTAACCTCAGTGATGGCACCTGGAAAACCTTTCCACAGCTGTTAGTGTAAAACAGGTAAATGACTTTGTAACTGTGTACTGGTTCTATAGAAGGTAATAAAGTTGAAAAGGAAAGTAAGATAGGCTGTCTTCTTCTAACCTATTACTGCCAGCTACTGATTGAAAAAGAAGAAGAGTTATTTTTGGGTCCCAAAAAGTTTAATTTGCACTAAAAGAAACATTTGCACTGAAATCTGTTTAGCTTGCTTTAAAGTAAATTATTAAAAACATTGTTCAGTGATATTGATTTCACCAGGGCCCTTGGTAGTACAGTGGTTAGAATGCAATATTGCAGTCATTGCTCACTGCCAGGATCCTCAAGGCTCAAGGTTGAATCAGCCTTCCATCCTTCCAAGGTAATTAAAATTAGGACCCAGATTATTGGGGGCAATATGCTGACTCTGTAAACTGCTTAGAGAGGGCTGTGGAGCACCATAAAGCAATGTATAAGTCTAAGTGGTACTGCTATTGATTCCAGCATATGGGGTCTTTGGTTAATTTAATGCTCATGCCAACTCCTTGCAAGTTATAAAGGCTGTGATTACCTGGAAATCAGCTAGAATGAAGACTTAACGCCCTTTATTGTTCCAACTTTTCCCCAAAAGTCCCACTGTTCAATGCAAGTCCAGGAGCAAAACTCTAAACACGCACCTCCAATAGTTCCTGCCTGCTGTTAATCCAGAGGAGCAGCTCAGTTCTGTGAGCAGCCGCAGTTCAGGGAAGTTGGTTCAAGAAGTCCTCATCACAGAAAGAGTTCATTGGTATTACAGCACCACCCGGAGTATAATTGTATGACTGCGACCACACATGTAGCCAGGCCAGGCCAGCATGGCAAACAAGGCAAACAAGACAAGCCCAGCAAAGTATCCTGATGTCAGTAACAGCATGTGAGGCTGGAAAAAGCAACACTTGTTCCCAACAAATGCCCCCCCCCCCAACAGTGTCTCTTTAAATCTCATTCCCCAGATCAGTCTTGTGAAGAGGGGCAGGGTACCCTCCTCCCTAGTCATCAGGTTGCCCTGCACTGATCCCGTCTCCTCTCCATTCTCTGTACTCAAGGATCTGGAGGGGGAGGTATTTGCTCATCTGTTCCATTGCCTACCCTGTCCTCCCCCTTTGCCTGATCCTCCTGTGCTTCCTCTCCCTCGCTGGTGACTCTTTCCAGGCCTGAGGGACCCAGGACTGCCTCATCCTGCACCCCCGGTCATTCCTCCATTGGCCCTAGCTCTGTCTCATCCTCCTCAGACTCAAGCTCTGACAAAGGCATTGACTTTTCACATGTTTCATATGAAAATGTTGGAAAGCGTGGGAAGGAATGTAGCATCATATCATCGTTGCACTGCATAATTAAAACAAAAAAAGACCCATCTGCAATAATGAAACATCCCCTCACAAAAAGAATCTTGATTTAGTCACGCGTATGATATCATCAAGATATATTTGGGATTTGTTTTATATGTGCATTGGTAATGCAGAGTCATGAAGATGCAAATGAAGTATAATACAATAAAAGCTAAGAAAAACTACATGCACAATTGTCACTGTACAATTCAGGCATAGCAATGAAAACATATAATTTATGTATTACTGGCAGTGTATAAACCAAATTAGGGAAATTAAAATTATGACATCTGCAAGCAAGTGCCAGAGGGGAAGATTTCAGAATACTCCCCAGAGGCTCCTATCAGATAGTACACCCACCTCTCCCTCCATCATGAAAGATTACAATGATTATATTGCTATAAATTGAGAAAGTACTCATGTTAACTCATGGAGTAGTACCAAGATCAGGTGTGCAAATTACAATGGCTGAGTTTAAAGCCATATGTGACTTAGACTATATAATCATCTTAATTGTGCTTTAATTTCACATGAAAACTCAATTTATGTGGGAAAATTGGGCACTTTACCAAATTTACTTTGAGATATCCGAACACTTATTTGGACATATAGAGGGTTGCTCACTGTTACATCACAAAACTAGTTGAACCAGCAGTATCCACAGAATTGTGAGAAGGGGAACCAAAACCTGCAAAATGAGTGAGTCATTATAATCCAACTCCCACACCTTTTGTATTTGCGCTTACAACAATGTTGAGATTTGGGCCCTTTAATTTAGACCATAAGTAGTGTGAAGGTGCTCAGTGGGCATTGTAAGTACTGTTCACCATGAACAATAGTAATAAGTTATCTCTTTGTTTGTATCAGTCCATATATGCAAGTAATATATAGTGATATTTTTAAAAATGTGATACTTTCCATATATATTTTTGCTGTTTTAAGCATGCTCAAAATGCCTCCCTTTCCTACAGAGAGCTTGATGGCTGCCAATCAAACATTAATTGACTGCTTGGGAGTGTGTTCGTTTGGCGGGGGGGGGGAGACTTGTTATTCATGCTCAGCTACACTCCTTTGTTTCTGGTGCAGAGTATGAGATGGAGAAGAAACTTGGGGAACAAATTATTTCATTTCCTTTTTTTCTTATTAGCAAAAAGGGTTGTATAAAATACATTTATATTATCTTTATACACAGAAAATACACCTGAAACATTGCATTATTAATTCTATCATATTTTCCCTGTTTCTCCAGCATGCCTATTAGGCTATTCTCATCAACCTCTCAACTGGACTCAAAGGGCTATGTAATTTTACAATTGAGAGGTTAAATGATGAAATGGGGGCTTTCTCTGGTTTAGTGTCCAATTCAGATCACCATAATTTCAGACACTGGGCAGGATAAGAGAAGGTCCTTCACTGCAACTTTTGACTTGGAGAGACTAACCTTGGATATAACTGGGCCACAAATTATGGTTCATATGACATTGAACAGTGTATGACAAATGCAGTTTAGACAAGGGCCAAGAGCTTAATGCAGAGCAAGCTTTTGTATTTCTGGCATACAAGGTCAATTTACAAAATGCCAGGCATGTTGCATAATATAGAATAATATAACTAGAAATTGTATCATGGTGTTTAAAAAAAATTCTGAATTCATGTTAATCATTTTTTAGATTAGAAGCCCTGAGACCACCTAATGCATTAATAACTATGGATGTGATAAAGTTTTCTATGACATTCTGAAGACACAGAGAAAGAGAGAAAGAGAGGAAGGGAGGGAAGGGGAAGGGAGGGAGAAAGAGAGAGGAATTCTGCCCCATTTTATCTTGTCCAAGAAGTCCTTTGGAGAAATAAGAAATAGAAATGCCATTAGATGAAATATTGGGAATGGGGGAACTAAGATGAAAAACACTGTATATTTATGAGGGAGGTCAGAAAATGCTAGGTCCTTGCAAGTTGGAGAAAGAAACAGGGAGTAAAATTAAGGTAGATTCATTGCACAAAGTAAGAAAAGGCATCTTCATCTGAAAGCTTCAAAAAGCCCAATCTTTGACTCTGCAACCTGCTAGACCGCCATTAATTGTGAGATACAAGTGCTAGAGCTCACTGCAACACTGTCAAATACAAGAGTATTACAGACTCCAATTTTTAGGCTCCATATTTTATTCCTTCTCAAAAATAAAATTATTTTTCAAGTGATAGCAAATTCCCAAGTCCTGTTTTCTTTCAACCAATAATCCGTTTCTTTCTAACATTGAAATAAACTAATAAATCCCTTTCTGTTTCATCCCATTTAATCAATAGCAAAAGCTGGACAAAATGCTCCAGCAACAGCAAACCACAGGGGAGAAGCTTTGTAATTTGCATTGATTTTGTTTGCTTTTATAATGTTAGAATGTGACTAAATACAAACTCATAGGGTTTAGCTTATTTATTTATTTCTTTGTCAAATGCCGTGACTGTGATTTCAATTGAACAAAGGACAATGGGAAAACTGTCTTGTGCCCGAATTGCTGAGAAAACACATAGCAAATTGAAAGGAACAAGGTTAGAAAAGTGATTGCTCTTCAAGAAGTAGTTAGGGGCTTCAGGGTGCAAATTCTGTAATCATTAATGAAATGTATTGCTATCAGGTTTTTAAAAAATACATAAGCAGTGGCCAAAGGCCTATCTATTTATATGTCTTCCTGTAGATTAAAAGGAAATAGGGCATAGAGACAACCAGCCTTCTTTTATTAGTTGCACTCCTCTAGGTTATTATAATCACACTTTCATTTTGACTAAAAGAATTGCTGTGCGTGTTTATGTGCGTGTGTGTGTGTGTGTGTGTGTGTGTGTGTGTGTGTGTGTGTGTTATAATCTGATTTGGCATTATTGTCCTTCCTTCTGACGAGCCATTACCAATATCAAAAGTTGTGCTTGAGCAACATATTAAGAATAATTAGTTGAACAGACTGCAGTGATGGGATTAGGGTTACTCAGTTACTTTATTTTGCAAGATCTACTATTATAACTCATTCACATAAGAAATGATAATGTGTTGGATTCGGTAAAACCTTACAATATAATTCTGCTGTGAAGGTTAGCAAGCCAAGTAGTACCAATATTTGGCTCACAGACAGTACATTTGAAAGACAAAAAGAAGATGGAATACACAAATTGCAATTAAACAGTTTAATACTTTCACATTTTCCTTTTTGAAAATGGAAAAGGTAGCCTTGTTAGACAGAATCAAAATCAGGGGCAGAAAAGTGGATGGTGGTAAGGAAGAGTCGATGACTGAAGTAATTTCAACATAAAATATAAAAAACACTGTAATCTGTTCATTTCTCCTGTCCCAACTTTCCTCCATACATTTTGGCTAAAGAATAAATGTTCATCTGATTTATAATGAAGCTAAACTGGCCCATCACACAATAGCACTTATGAGCCTTGTTTGCACAATACTGGCTCAGATTAAAAAGGACAATGTGAATGCAGTCAGGTACTTATGAGTCAATATAATATGGTCAATTCTTAGATAAAAGTCAGTTTGATCTACAGCTACATTGTACATACTATCTATACAAAAGCATGCATAGCACTCTAGCTCCCTAAATGATACCGAAACCACTGAGGAAGTTAAGCACTTTTCTAAGTTGTTCTGCTTCATATTTTAATGTAATAATTATTTATCTCTTGTTGTTGTTAGTCTGACCCATCATGAGCTCATGGACAATGTTCCTCCAGGCCTTCCTGTCCTCTACCATCCTCTGGAGTCCATTTAAGCTCACGCCAACTGCTTCGGTGACTCCATCCAGCCACCTCATTCTCTGCTGTCCCTTTTGCCCTCAAACTTTCCCAGCATTAGGCTCTTCTCCAGTGAGTCTCTACTGCTACACAAAATATCTACACAAATTATCTCTATTGCTACACAAAAGCATGATAAAATGATTGCCTTATGTAACATTTGCAGGTGTGTTTCTCCCAATATCCAATTATTTAAGTAGTGTGATTTGAGAAAATCCTCATCAAAACTTGGGAGGTGGCATATCTAGTATTTAATTATTGTCCTTAACCCTTGCAGATGTTGTATCTGGAACTTAAATATCACAACTAGGCCAGGCATTAATGTTCTACATAAAAAATAATTGATAGTCCATTGTTGATGATATCTTCTTTTTTAAATTTCCAATCATTTTTTTAAAAAATTAACTCTATTTTATGTATTTATGGATTACAATCTTATCATAGTGTGTAGGCTAAAATAATTTAATAAAAATGCTTTAGTTTTTTAAAGAGAAAAAAGTCTTTCCATAATGTTTGCCTTCCTGAAATTTGAGATGTTGAAAATAAAGATTTTTTTTTCACCTGAAGATCTAAAATAAGTGTAATATAATTCAGCCACTACTCAAATGTGCATATTGGTCCAATTGAACTTTAAAATCATATTTAAAAATCATGTTTTGATCATCATTTTCATTAAATGAACATTGATTATCTTCTTACCATTTTTTTAAAAAAAGGAAAAATGTAGTTTTTTGTGTGAGAACCCAAAATGCTATCGGTATACTGGCATTTTGGAAAAATAGTACAATATTTTGCTCCTTAAATTTGTAACTGACTTCACCTAGAAAGGTTGAATATTTTTATTAATGGTACATGAAACAGACTGTCAGCAAAGAGTTTAGACTTAAAAGCAACACCTGCTTAGTAACAACAAGGACACCAGCTAATTTTTAATTACTTTGGTTATTATTTGAAATCCTATCATCTCTATGAGCCTTGGGGAGAAAAAAAAGACACCAGATGGCTGAATAAAAGTTGTAAATGTTGATTTATGACTTTCACCCTTAGCAGTGGCATGTTCAAGATCAGAATAATTGTTCTAATGCTACCTAGGCAAGCCAGCCATCATTTTGATCCAATGGAAACTGCTAATGGTACAAGATATCACATTCTGTACTCTTTCTTGGAATTAGTTGTCTTTATAATCTCTTCTACTTTCTGATTTGCATTTCCCTTAGGATGATACTGTTTCAAAATGGCTTTTCTGGTTGTCAAAACACCTTGGCTTTCCTGCCTTCCAGATTGTCCACTGTAACAGCTTTGTTTTTTACATTATCATCATTCTATACAAACATAGGGCTGTTGTATCATCTGTGCACTGCTTTATTATTATGGACATTTCCTTGTGCCAGTGCAACGAAACATGCTGGATGGATCCAGCTTATTAAAGACAAAGTGTTGGTCTTGTTATACAAAACACTTACGTTTACAGTTTTATTTCACGTCTATGTTTTATTCTTAATGTTTTGTTCGCTTGTTTGCTTCCCCCTCCCCTACCTTTTCTTGGGAGTTACAGAGACTTTACTTTGAAGCAGATTAATTTTATCTTCCAAACAATAAATCTGGGAAATAAACTGGGTATCAGTCCTGCCCCAAATTGATCCCTTAAGCAAGAAAGTAAAAGGTTTATTCTAGTAAAGGCCAAGTAGATTACACTATAAAAAGTCAGAACTGAGATTCGCATGGCAAACTTTCCTGGTTAATTCACCCCCACCTTTGTCATTTCCCATTGTTGATCCCTCATTGTCCAATCATATTTGAAGAAAATGTTCTGGGAATGGTCTCTTCAACTATAGAGTAGGTGGTGTGGAGGTACATGCCTTTCCCAGCTGTTTGACCTTGACATTGTCTCTCTAGAAGGTATGATGAACCATTAGCCTTTCCGCCCAACCAGTCCCCCACCCAAAAAAAAAAAAAAAAATCATGAAAAACTGGCAGCTAGAGAATGTGAAGTGTGGGTATGAGATGGCAGTTCTGACATTTGGACAAGAGCAATCAGAGAAATGTCTCCTAGTGAGTTTGTGGTCAAATGAAGATTTGAACCTGAATTTTCTGAGATTCTTTTAAAGACTTTAATCACAATATTCTTTCTAGCACTGTGACTGTGATTCTGTGTACAATTCTTTGGAGAAACTGACTTTTTAACATTCACTATACTAGAGTAGAATTTACACTGAATATCTAATTCCAGCAGCATCAAATGTGTACAATTTTGTAATTTGAAATGAGGAACAAAATGCTACTATGTTCCTATTGCATACAGATATGATATGCTTCAAGGGATTTAGATTCCTCATAACTTTATAGATAGAGATGTGTGCTTTCTTAGAAGTATCATAGGTGCTTTGTCCTTGCCTTTTCCCAACTTTCAACTATATCCTTCAACCTCAGTATTTCCATTATCACTCAATGAAGTATTTACATAGAATCTATCCCATTTTAATTCTGAGATCAGTCAAAGTTGGCTAAATGCTACCACCTAGATGGGTCAAATGGTTTCCCCAGGCTCTGAAGGCCAGAAATGGGCCTCTTTCCAGGCTTCCTGAACTTCTGGTAGGCCTGTATTTTACCCTCCCTGAGCTTCTGCATGCACCCTGCACTTACCTGTATCCAAAACAGGCCACATGAGGGCTCCTAGGAGGGTTGGGATGGACGTTGCCAGCCAGGAGTTGGATTTGGGGGTTCTCTGAATGCACATAATCTTAGCTAGAGTTTCTCCTGAACCCCCCTGAACCCCAGCAGTCCACCCCTGAATAAAACCTTATATTTTTTCTTGATCAGCCACAAGAGTATATTTATTTAAAGAATTTTTAGGCTTCCCCAAGGCAGGCAGAAACCAACAACTCCCAAAGATTGTAACAAATACAGAAGCTAAACCTTATTATAATTAATTGTAATTCAAGCCAGACAAAATCTCTAAGCAGATGGAAGATAGAAAATTGATGCTTACTCCTGTTTTAAGCCTTTTTTGTTCTTTATTAGTGAACAAGTTGAACAAGGAACTTAGGGTAAGATTTCAAGAAATTTAATTGGATGGCTTTAAACTAGGAGATTCCTTATAGATATGCAAGTATGCAATGTATTGTATCAAAACCAGAACTTTGACTTTAGCAGTTTAATAGCTGCCCTGACATAATTGTTATCAAATTTACATGCAAATTTAGCAATTGAGAGGGATTATTTTGGGATTCTACTAGAAGCTCTCTTGTTTAAGTAGATCAGTATGTAGAAGTTTAAAAATGCATACACTGGAATTCTAAGGATTTTCCTTCCTTCTCTTGCTTCTCTCAAAACAAAATTGAATCATGATATAAAATTTGGAATGAGATTTGAATAAAACAGGCATATTAGAAAAAGAGATAGTTGCTAATGCAGCAGCTGAAAGAACATTAAAGAAACCTAGAGATACTCATAAAAAGATTTAGTCATTTAGTATCAAGAAGTGTGTTAATCATTCTGAGAAATCACAAAACAGTTGAAGACTGAGATCAATGAATTAAGCAGAAGCCCATGGAAGATCAAATTATTATTACATGTATTTTACTCCATAACTTTAATTAAAATTAAAAGGCCTCTCAGGGTAACAGTCATGAAATGCTGGTTATAGCAAATTCATGAGAGTAACAGGTGGGGGATTTTTGCTTTGAAATATCAGCTTACATTAAAATTCATCTTCATAGTTATTATTAAGCAGCTAATTTGAGAAAGCAAGAATGGGATAACAAAGCTTTTATATTGGTGATGACTTAATAAAACAAGGAAAGAAGAATGGACATCATGGTTGTGTGCATGGTGTTTTAATAAATGTAAATTAACAAACAAAAACAACAGCAGTATATAACATGTTAATACCAGAAACAACAATACCAGAAAAAGAGAAAAATGGAAGAGAAACCATATACAAAGTCCCTATTAAATATACAGCTATAGTAGCTTAGTTCTCTAACATATTATGAAATCTACAAATATAATACTTTTTACAAAGTATTATATCATTTGTATAATGACATTATAAAATCATCTCTCAAAATCTCTCTATAAAATCATCTCTCAAATCCAGCCTTTAACAGGTAAAGATTGACTTTCTTTTCACCAGCATGATTTTCTTACTTGATCTTCACGCTTAATAAAAGTGCTTCTTAAAATGTAAATATTCATAGAGTGTAGTTCATTATTTAATGTTGTGGTGGTGGTGATGGTGGTTATTCATTAATAGGTAATCATATTTACATATTGAAAATGTGCTTGCCACAAAATTGTGGAAACAATTTGATATCAGAAGGAAACCCAAACTCTGTAAGTCAAAAAGCATCAAATTTATTACAAGCCCAACATAATATTCTGATATTTCAAAATATTATTTGGGGAGTCCATATATGCGTAATAGTGCTTCTGATAAATTGGTTTTTTTTCCCCCTTCAATCATAGGAATATTTAACATTTTGTGAATTTTTAGTATTTCTTAAAACCTGGACTGCTTGGTTTTCCAAAATTTTATTTTCAAATTCAATGTTCCATGTCATAAATATTATCAATATTAATTTCAATTTATTATATTTTTTTCTAAAAGTGAATTGTCAGTTGCATTTCTGGAACGGCTTCTCTTCTCTTTTCACCCATGTTGATATGGAAAGTGGAAAGCCCAAAGAAAGAATTTTGGAAGAAAATGTATGTAGTGTTTAAGGTTATACTGCTGCTATAATGAGATCTATAAAGTAATTTAGTGACAACTCAGAAAATACATTGACTCATAAAATGTAAACTCTTGATGGCTATAAGTATTTTTATTTATTTCCCAATATACTAAATTACCTCTATTGGTTTCTGTTCCAAGTCTTCAAAGCTTGCTTAGTTTTTTGACAACCAAAGTTGGCCAATTGCTGCCATCTTCTGTAACCAGCCTTTTAGTACAGAATGGTAAATATGATTCAATAGGTGTAAAGGAAACTGGTGAGATGACTCTGTGATTGATGTGCAGAATGTAGTTTGCTTGAAAGGAACATGAACTATAGAAAAGAAGGAGTTGCATTGTTTATTACAAATATCCACACCTGCTGAAAATTCAAAGGGAATGAATTTGGCAATGCTATAGAGAGTAGCTGGGTTAAAATGAGTAGAAAAACACATAAAAACAATAGAGTTATTGATGCCTATTATTGCCATACAATCACAGAGAAGATGTGGATGATTCTTTTCAAAAGCCAATTACAAGTCTTTCAAAAAGACAGAAAGTGGTATGGTGAGGGAGTTCAATCACCTCAACATCTGTAGGGAGACAAAATCTGCCAAGTATGGCTCTTTCAGGAAATTCTTGACCCTGTCTAACTGACAGATTTCTCCTTCAGAAAGTGGAGGCAAGCACAAGAGTGTCAAATAACCTTCACTTAATCCTAATCAATCAAGAGAAGACTTAGTCAAGTAAGCGGAAATAGCAGAAACATTGGGGAACATATAATGGTTTTAATGTCAAAGAAAAGTAAAATTAAGTATTTTAATTTTAAAACATGTATCCAGATGTTAAGCAAAAAAAGTAGAGTTTATAAAGTTAAAGCTCCAATAAGTAGGAGTCCACATTAAAGGAGGAAATGGGAAAAACAAATCAAATGAGAAATCTTACCTTAAAAAGGAAATATGAAATTCCTGGTTCAAACAACTAGAATACAGGAAGACTAAATGGGAGAAAGCAGAAGAAAGTAATGGGGATTCATGAAGAAATCATAATCAGGGTATATATTAATACCCTAAAATTGTAGAAATGCTAACTGAAAAGCAGACACTTGGAGTGAGGTGAGCAAAACATGCAATGCATATTAAAAAAGCTTCTTGATATGTTGAAGGTGGCAAAATGCAGAATTACTCCTATTTTTCTTTAATGTTTGCTTAAAATGAAGGAGAGGGGGAGAGAGGGGGGAAGAGAGAGGGAGAGAGAATATCAGGGTATTATGAAGAATGGGTTTAAAAATCAGGATTGAAACTTTAGGATATTTATTTTTCATGAATAAGGGCAAGTTGAAAGAATTGTTTGATGATAGAGAATCTTGATGTACTTGAGAAATGGGAAAAAGCTAGTTAAGTGCCAAATGATTGGAAGAATGATCATTGTCCCCTATTTTCAAAAATAAAAGAGGGAAAATCCAGGAAATCACAGGCCAATCTGCTATTCATATCAAATTAAGGGCCCAGGTTATAAAGTGAATGATCTGTAGGCAGGTTGAAAGCAATTTAGTATATTGTTTATATTTTTACTTGTCTTGCTTATTTCAGAACAAATGTTGGTGATTAAAAATATAACATGTTCAATAAATCATAATGGAAACAAAATGATTAAGACAATTTAAAATGTATCAGTAATAGGCTATTGAGTGATGGAGAATCATTTCAGGGCTCTGCTCTGGAAAAGCTGAATTTCCTAGTTTTAACACACATGCGCACCCAATGCTCAACTGGATGGCTACATGCACAGGCCAGTTTTTGGCACTGCTGTGCGCGCAAAGGGATCGCGCGCCGGAAAAGCCAAACTTCCGGGTTCTGGCATGCATGTGCACCTGACAATTAGCTGGCCAGAGCATATGCGCAAACCAGTTTCGGCACTGCCACATGCATGAAGGACAACTCATCATCATGCATGCATGCATGCCAGAAACCCAGAAGACAAACAGGCAAGGCCCTGCATGCAGGCCACATGGCTTCACATGCCATCACAGGGCTGTTGCATTACACACCAATTGTAGTTTCTGAATAGTATTCAAAGATATTCTCTTATAGAGTACATAATGAGCCACAGTGGCACAGTGGTTAGAGTGCAGTACCACAGGCTATGTCTTCTGATTGCTGCTGTTTGCAATTTGGCAATTCAAATCTCACCAGGTTCAAGGTTGACTCAGCCTTCCATCCTTCAAGGTGGGTAAAATGAGGACCCAAATTGTTGGAGTAATATGCTCTAAAAACTGCTTAGAGAGGGCTGTAAAGCACTATTGCAATAGCTATAGCAGTTAGACTTATATACCACTTCATAGGGCTTTCAGCCCTCTCTAAGCAGTTTACAGAGTCAGCATATTGCCCCCAACAATCCGGGTCCTCATTTTACCCACCTTGGAAGGATGGAAGGCTGAGTCAACCCTGAGCCGGTGAGATTTGAACAGCCGAACTGCAGAACTGCAGTCAGCTGAAGTAGCCTGCAGTGCTGCATTTAACCACTGCGCCACCTGGGCTCTATAAAGTGGTGTGGAAGTCTATTGCTATTACAGTGGTCCAATGAAATAATAATAATGGAATTAATTATTGCTGAAAAATCATACTACTTGTGGTGGGAACACAATAGATGTACTGCCAGGAGATGGGCAAAGGCCCACCTGATTGTGTTCTCTGCCTTCCATCTAGTAGTACCTGTCAACATGACAGATTCTCCAGACATGGACCTGCTAATTCAAAGGTATTATTTCCCTCTCAAGAGACAACACTAGGGTGAACAGACTACAGTGATGCAAACTAGCAACTCCATCTGACTTCCACCTATTTCATCCCAGCCAAATAGCTTCCAAACACTAAAACAAGACTTTGACAATATTGCAGACTCAGACCATAACTGATGATAGCTCAGCCCAAAGTGATAAATGACCTGTCTAACAGAGTTCATGTTTTTAAAAATTGTGAGGGTAAGAAACCCATCCAACCCCAACCCACACATTTCTTAGATGGTATAAACTGAACAACAGGTTTTTCCTAACAGTAAGAATCATAAAGTGTGGGAACAGTCTACCTAAGGAAGATGTTCTGTGGAGATTTATAAGACAGCCACCTCTCAAGGGTTGTTTAATTGTTTTTCTTATACTTTCCAAAGAGTTGGATGATATCATGTTGGTCACTTCCAATTCCATATTCTCACATGATTCTTCCAATGAAGGAATGGCCACAAATCTTTTTTAGTTCTTTTTATCTATTTCAACCAGCTGGAACTGCTCACTTAGGTAGGAGTGGAACTATTGCATAATTCCCGGTTGCAATGGGGGATGGATACCATGGTTAATGGTCTTGAAGGCAGCCTAGAGATATAAAAGACCCAAGAGCCAATGAGAAGATAATGCTATTTTTATGCATGTCTTGTTGAAGATCATCTGCTAGTATAAACAATGAGGATTCTGCCTTTATCTTGATGATCCTCCTCTCCTCATATCTTCTGCAACTGATTCACTTCCAATAATCATGGGAAAGGTTGAGGATTAATTAACAATTGTCCAATATGGTCAGAATGGCCCAGTGATGGGATTCAATTTTTTTTTTGCTACTGGTTCTGTAGGCATGGCTTGGTGGGTGGGGCAGGAGAAGGTTACTGCAAAATCCCCATTCCTTCCCCACTCCAGGTGAAGGTTACTGCAAAATCCCCTCCCAATCAGCTGGGACTCAGGAGGCAGAGAATAGATGGGGGCAGGGGCGGTCAGAGGTGTTATTTATTGGTTCTCTGAACTACTCAAAATTTCCACTACCTGTTCTCCAAAACTGATCAAAACCTGAAGAACACCACTCTGCAATGGCCTCAGAAAAGGGGGCATTCCACAGCCCTCTTCTAAGGCTTTAGATATTTCCAAAATAATAAATTTCCTGCATCCAGAGCACAATACATATACTTATATTCCAATATAGTCCTCTTGCTTCCCTGACTGTTTTTCAGTATGCAATCTCCAAAGCCCATAGATCCATGGTCTCCAAAATGTTATAGAACAGTCCTTTCTTCCATAGTCATAACAGCCGTCAATTCACCTCAGGATGCAGGACATATAATAATTCATTTAAATTATGAATAGACAGATGATAATGGAATCTATTTTTAAAGCTTTCTAACAGTAATGTTAGTAGATTTGTTAGTAGAAAGACTATCCTAGATCATTCCTCCCCTAGATAAATACAAACATAGATTAGACTTTTATCTGTTGGAAGTGTGTGGGGAGGAATTCATGCACTGACCTAGGAGTTAGGTTCAGTGGTTTTAATAGTCTCTTTACAAGTGTTGATTCTATTTCTTTATTCATATAAACTCTGAAATGACAGATATCCATGTAACAGATTAGATCAATGGTTTGTTTTGCTTTTTGTAAAACTATTTTCATATTGATGAAATAGGAGGCTTGTATTTGCTAGGATGACACACAGCTCAGGGAGCTCAAAGTTCTCCTGCCTTCATATAATGGACTCAGGTTACTCTGATGTTTCAACCTACTGTGTGGGCAGGATGACAAGTTCTGCATTTTCATCCTCCACCTGCTGTTATTACATGTTTATTTGCATAGCCCTTCTGTCTTTACCTCACACAGCCTCAGTGCCAAAGGGATTGCCAAGATTTCTGCACATGCTGGGATAAAGATGTTGTGTGTCTTGTAATATTAAGTTAAATTATTATTATTATGGTAATCTCTGACAGTGATAATAGCAGTGCTTTTTACATGGTTTCTGCCTGTTCTTCCTGTGGTTTCGCACGAGTCACATCACTTCTGATATAAAACGCTGCAAATGTGAAGTGATATAGTTTTAAGAGAAATAATGCCTTGATGAAATAATTGGAAGAGGATCCATATCAGACACCTTTGAATAAATTCAGGGTAGGCTAATTTTCCTGAAGAAAGAACATTTCTGGATCAATCTGGGAGTGATTTTTTTTTTCATCATGCTAAGAAGAAGAAATCTGATAATACTGACAACCGATTAAGTCAGATGGTGTCATTAGGGTGGATTGATTCATGTGAGAAGGTAGCAAATCATATTATGGTTTAACATTGTGTTCATTAATGTTGCCTACAGGAATCAGAAATTCACAAACATTTGGTGTGAGTATTTCCTACTATAAACTAAATATCTAACCATATTTTCATACAAGGAAGGAATACAATTTCATTCAGAATTCTTTCTAATATGTACTGCCATTTATTGGATATGTGAGTATTATAAACCTACATTTATGAGAGACAGATCTTAGAAAGTGCACACACACACACACACACACACACACACACACACACACACACACAATTATACACTGTTGTTAGTACTATTCTATCCAAATTAACACGCATAAGATGAGAACTACAATCTTTTCCCTTGTATCATATGCATTGTCAAGGCATGGAAAGTCTTAAAAGCATATTTTAATCTTGTTAGAACATAGAACATAGACTAATAACATTGGAAGGTACCTTGGAGGTCTTCTAGTCTACCCTCTACTCAAGGAGGAGAGCCTATACCAGTTATGGTGAACCTTTTCGGCACCAAGTGTCCAAACCGGAATGCATGTATATTTGTGTGCGCATGCACCAGAACCCTGCAAACTCAGAGACCAGCTGGCTTGTGTGCATGTGCATGCCAGCCACCTGGTCTTCTTGTTTCTTGCATGTGCATCTGCATCAGCCACCTGGTGTTCCCGTGTGCCGGAGCCTTGAAAATCTGAAGACCAGCTTCATGCTGGCCACCTGGTCTTTGGGATTCTGGGACTCCAGCATGTGGGAAGATCACACATCAGAAACCAGAAGACTAGCTGGCGATGGGGCGTGTGCCCACAGAAAGGGCTCTGCGTGCCACCTCTGGCACCTGTGCCATAGGTTTGGCCCTATAACATTTCAGATAAATGGTTTTCCAGTCTCCTTTTGAAAGCCTCCAGTGATGGGGCGTCCACAACTTCTGAAGGTAAGCTGTTTCACCTTAGATCTAGGTTGTGTCTCTCCTTGGTTAGCTTCCATCCATTGTTTCTCATCTTGCCTTTTGGTGCTTTGAAAATAGCTTGACAATCCCCCTCCCCCTCCCTGTCTTTGTAGGAGCTCCTGCAATATTGGAATGCTATCTTAAAACTGTTAATTAAAACTGTTAATGTTTTGACTCAGGGTGCAATTACAGTGATAGAAGTATAACTTCAAGAGCACAGGAATAATTCTGTATATACCCCATCCAGTGTTACAAAGAACTACATGGAATAAGCCCAGATTATTTATTTTTTAATAATTATGACAGAGAGAGATACTGAAAGATGAAGGTGGGGGAAATGATAATTTTGATTATAAATCTAAAATGTATAGAAAGCCTCAAGCTAGGCAAGAACTCTGTGGTATAAAATAGCTAGTGGGTGTGAAATCAAAAAAGGTTTTACCACAGCAGGTTGCTATAGCAGAAATTAAATTGAGGATCAATTATTAAATTACCACAAAACCACATAATTCAGGGGGCAACATGTCTCTAGCTGGCAATAAAATAGCTATTTGTTTCAAAACCCAGCTTAGTACGTGTCATTCTTAGGATTAAATTTGATGTGAAACAACAAAAGAGGGAAAAAGAAGCTACCTTGTTCCATGTATCGGACCAGTATTTTTATTCAACAGTTTTCAAAACTCTTCTTACACACGAGGCAACAAGATAATCTAAGAAAAGAAAATGGATACTTTTAATGAAAACATTGAAGTATACTGGAAATCCTGAGCTAATGCTAGATCAGGATATATGATTTTGGAGACTAGGCAATTCCTAAATTAGACTTGATGAGAATTAAAGGCCAAAATAAAGTAAAATCCATTTTTTTAAAAAAGATAACCGATACCTCTTCCCAAAAGCAGTTATAGGATTCAAATGAAAAAAAAATAGATGCAATAAATACCTAATAACTTTCAGGGTGGCTCAAAATGAATTATAACAAAAGATTCAGTGGCATATTCCAAAAACAGAAAGGAAAATGGATTTTTTTAAAAAGAAATTAAATGAGGATATGAGAGTATCAGTGAAAAACTATACTTCCAGTTTGAGCTCTTAGACAGTACTGTTTCCAACCTTATAGTACATTATCCAACTACCTTAAAATTTACAACTAACCTTATGTTGTATTTTGCCTGGTTTTTATAAACCTGGCTTGATCATTCTTAATGGTATCACTTGTAAGCTATTTGGTAGCACTTTGAATCAACATTAATCAGGGAGATTGCATGATAATTAACACATTTGCTCTGATCTTTATCTGATTTTGGTATAATTGCAATATAAACCTGATTAAATGCCTCTGATAATATTCTCTTATCAAATATCTCATCTTGCAATTGACAAAGTTTTGGCAACCAAAACATCTATAAATGTTTTATGCCACCAATCCACTTGTCATTTCAAAAATTACTTATTTAATCTTTACCTCAAATAGTGAAATAAATAAAAGGGGTTTTGGTATCATTTAAATCTAAACGTGGCAGGGTTATGTCTATATACTACTAAACCTTTTTGTCTGTAATCTTCATATAGGCAGAACAGTAAATCATAGGGCAATAATTTTTTTGCTAAGGTACCACAAATGGGCTAACTTACAAAATGTGTCCAAAATCCTATAAGATTGAAATTTGGCAAATGTGTGTTCACATCAGTGCTGCCATGCTGCTGCACCTATTTTTGGGGAGGTTCATTACATTTAAGTCTATGGAGGCTGGATGCATCATTGCTTCTTTTGACTGTTGGAGATGAGATAGATCTGTCCTGTCATAGCCAGGAGATTGATTAGACCAGTCCATGATTCACTGCTAGAGCTGCAGGAAGATGGAAGTTGGAATTTACTCTGACTCCCATTGCTTTTATCCTTGATTATTCTGTTTCTCTGTTAGGTAAGGAAATATTTCTGAAACAATAACCCAGTGGTTCACCGGTTGTCTAACATTATTTCAAAAGCCCTTTATACCCTCATGTGATATATATATATATATTTTTTAATTGACATTTGTAGGCTGCCCTTTTCCCTGAGGGGACTCAGGGCGGCTCACATAAAATCAGGGAGGGGGAAATGCAAACAATGACATAGACACATGTAATAAAAACAATAGGCAACATGCATTCATCATTCGGGAGGGGCAACTATCTCTGTCCCCAGGCCTGACGGGCTAGCCAGTTCTTCAAGGCTGTGCGGAAGGCCTGGACGGTGGTGAGGGTACGAATCTCCACGGGGAGTTCGTTCCAAAGGGTCGGGGCTACTACTGAGTAGGCCCTCCTCCTTGTGGTTGCCAGCCGACACTGGCTGGCCGATGGAATACGGAGGAGGCCCAATCTGTGTGATCTAATTGGTCGCAGGGAGGTAATTGGCAGAAGGCGGTCTCTCAAGTATCCAGATCCACTACCATGCAGGGCTTTATGGGTGACTAATAGCACCTTGAAGCGCATCCGGAAATCGACAGGTAGCCAGCGCAGCTCGCGGAGGATAGGTGTTATGTGGGTGAACCGCGGTGCACCCACAATCGCTCGCGCGGCCGCGTTCTGTACCAGCTGAAGACGCCGGATGCTCTTCAAGGGCAGCCCCATGTAGAGCACATTGCAGTATTCCAGCCTAGAGGTCACAAGGGCCCGAGTGACTGTTGTGAGTGCCTCCCGATTCAGGTAGGGTCGCAACTGGCGCACCAGGCGAACCTGGGCGAATGCCCCCCTAGCCACAGCCGTTAGGTGGTGGTCAAACGATAGCTGTGGATCTAGGAGGACTCCCAAGTTGCGAACCCTCTCTGAGGGGTATAGAATTTGACCCCCCATATTCTCTGGTTTGCTATATTTTGAACATTTTTAAAATTGACAATTTATCTTTTAAAATTGTATATATTTCTTTCACCTCTAATAATTAGAATAATAATTGTCTTTATCTTTCTTATATTTTAAATTCTTACTTATTTGGTCTTTCACCATTCTTCCAATATTTCTGTCCCAAATATATTAACATGAATTCGGTCTGCTGCGATATTAAACTATTCAGTTCATATTTCTTATTCTTCATTTCTCTGTACAAGGTAGTAGAGGGACATCTAACCATCTGTACCCCTAAATGTTTCCATTCATCTTTCAAATTATTTTCTCTTTTATTTTTAATTTATGAATGATGCATATGCAATAATTAGGATACAAATTGTTTATTATTCAATAATGACATGGAAATACCAAAGTCTTGATATTTGATCAATTTCTGAAGCACAGAATTCAAAATCATTGCTCTACAGTCTGACACATAACAAACATCAATATTACATTCTTGAATCTGATGCTATAAAGTCAATAGTATTAAAAATAATCAGGCCTAAAGTAATTCTGGTGCACCCTTGAGTAAAACATACTGTATATTGTTATTTGGATACATCAAATGTCAAGAATCTAGGTTCAATTCTTCCCTAGGTCTTGACTGTTTTCCTCAGTAATGATTTTTGTTTTATATTAGCATATTTCTATCAAGTCAAGAACCAATATTTCATTAAAATTCACTCCTATTACCACTTATAAAGGCACTCATTCAGCCGTTGAAAACACTCATAAGGCATATTAAGGGTATCAAAATTAGATCTATAAACATTAAGCAGAGCTATTACAATCTCTACCGCCTATATATATTATTAAAACCCTTGTGTCTGTAACCTTTAACTGGATAAAACGTTGCATCAAAGCGCAAAACATTTTCAACAAAGTACCTCAAACAACTTTTAAAATGACACCTGAGGGGACGAAATTTGCAGAAATTGTGGCTGCTTAGGTGCTTAGTTTATTGCTGCTTCAGCACCAATGCTGTGCTGCCGTGTTTATCTGTGGTCACATGATCCTCATTTTCAATGTTCCCGACAGCTTCCCACAAGTTTCATGGAGCACCAGTTCCTTCATGCTTCTACTAAATGCCCTCATTATCACCTGATAGCAGGCACTTACTTGACTGCTGGGAAGGCAAAGCAAAGGCTTTGTATGCTCACTGACAGCTTCCCTACATCAAAAATGATGAAAGGTGGGCAAAAAGGCAATGGGAGCCAGAACAAATTTAAACTTTCTGTTATCTTCCCCACAGCTTCTCCACAAGGGAAAGATGTGGAAAAGATAACAGAAACTTTGAATTTTTTGCTCCCATTTCACCATTTGGTTTCTCTGTTTAGGTAAGGAAATATTTCTGAAATGAAGATTCAATGGATCAAAGGTTGCTTTCAAAGTATCTTTGTGGTAAACCCATACTACTCTAATCTTTCATCAGTAGAGAGTTATTTATCTTGTTCTACTAAATGAGTCTCTTGTAGATAAGCAACACCTGCCCTGGACAATTTTAAATATGTTAAAATTATTTTCCCCTTAGATTCTCACAGCCCTTTTACATCAAGACTATCCATTAATTTTGCTTGGCCCATTTATCAATATTCTCCCAAGAACTTCTAAATGAAAATGGGATGGATATGCTGTAGAAAATAGGGCCGTAAAAGGGAAACCCAACCAATTCATCTATATATGTTTTATGTCAATAGGTCATGTTCAAAAAGTTGATATATCATCAGCTAGCCAACCCTACATGCTAACTTTCTAGGAAAGTAAAGACTGATACAGTCTATTTGCCACTTATTCATAATTGTGATAAATAATCCATTAATGGGCAAACTCTAATTTAGACAGAAAAAAGGGATAGTAACGTTGGACAGAGGGCCTGGAGGTGTCAACATGGCTCAATCCATGAGTTCAGACATATAAAAAAACCACTTTGGGCAGATCTCTCATTGTTACCAAAGTTGTGTCTCAAAGTCATTTTCTACAGTTATCTTTGCATGCTGATCTAAAAGAAAGTGCACACAGTAGCTGATGCCTTTTAGGATTAACTATCAATAGTAAAGTGAATCTTAACAAAAATTGTGCTATAGACCAACATTTGGTGTAGTAGCCATGGAAAAGCCTCGGAAAAGATGTTATGATGTATTTATACCTACACTGCAAGGGTCAAGTGAAATGTTTTGTTGACACAATGTCAATCAAAAATTCTTGAAATACATTCCCTTAAGCAAATAATTAACAATGAATTCACACATGAAAATTACCAGTATGAATCAGATAATGTAATATTTTCCTCTTGTAACTGATTGCACTCTAAAGTGCATAAGACTATCCATATATTGGTATGGGATTATGTTGAAATTCAAGGTTTAGAATTTATAAATTGGTATATGCTGTCAAAGCTTGGTAATTTCTGCATTATCTATTGTTTTCTTATTTTCTTATATTTCTTGGGATATTTATGAGGATAATAATTGTTATTGATGCTATAAAGTTCTCACTAAAGTTCTCACTCAGGTTCCCCCTGGAAGATCCTGCAATCAATAATCTTGTCTGCTGTAAGATTATGCCTGGATGACTCTTGCCTTCAATACTCACTCAAAAATGGGGAGTAAGAAGACATATATTGCTATATTGTAATGTGACCCTCAATTTCTCCATTGAGATTTATACATATGCCAATGATATAGGATAATCCCAATCAGAAAAATAGCTGGTTGATACCCTCCCCCCTTTTTATTTGAGAATGGGGAAAAATAAGTGTTGTGAATATCTTAAATCAATTTTAGTTCAGGGTTTTAAATAATTTGTGCTAATATAAAATAAATTAAACTACAAAAAAATCAGATCATTTCTTGAAAATGCAGTTTAGCTTTCATGTCTAAACCACTGAATTTCATTACTAATTGGAATATATTTTAGATATTTCAATCCATTGTGTGTGTTTTTGCTTTTACTGAAATATCTGCATAATGCAGCGGACATATTTAAGAATCATATAAACATTTGAATATGTAGCTGTAAACACTTTGAATATGTAGTATAACACTATGTTAATGCTTTCTAGCCAAATGAACAGTATTTCTGAAAACTGTAAAATTGCTACAAAGCAGTAATTTGTATAATTTAGAAAAATATAATTCACCATTTACTTATTGACAAACCGTACTGCTGGATTTTTCTACAAAAATAGACTATGAATTTGTAATCTGTTTTCATGACAAAGACTGACCCTGAATCCTAAGCAAAACAGCCTTCTTTGAATATTATTATAATTCTTCACAGCTATGTGAAATGAATAAATACTTGTCCCATTTTTTTACAGTAGTTTGTATTCAGTAACCACAGTAAAAAGGAAGGAAGGAAGCTATCTACTGGACACAGTATTTAATATGTGAATGAGAAGACTGAATGGCTGGCAGGAGTACTGAATAATCCATGAAGTCATCCAAAACAGCTAATCTATACACAAATGAGGAAGAAATGGGTCTATGCTGTGTCAGGACTATGAAGAATTTGTTTTCATCAGGCACAGATATTGAACTGGATTGAAAATGGATTTTTAATGCAAGAAGACAACTCTCATGTTTTTCTCTCCCCGTGTTTTCTTTTGTGGAGATTACATTGCAGACTTTTGGTCTCAGACTACTATTACCTGGTGCTGCATAGATAAATTATCTTCTTGTTGTTGTTTTTCCCTGTCTGCTCTAATTCAATTTAATGAAGGAGATGAAGGAGAAGTTCTCTTAGATTTTTTTTTCAAAGAAGGATATAATGGTTGTATATTTTGGGGAATGATGTCTTTCACTTACTTATGGGGTAGCCAAGGGATGGATGAAGGTTGAGTTATGAGGTAATCAAGAATTTTATATTACTGTAGATGTATACAAACATAAGTAGATACAAACATGCCCATATATATTTGTGTCTTTTCAACAAAGACAATATTCTCCTCAGTTAAGGTTTCTAATAAATATATAATTTCTACCTCCATCCATTTCTGAATAATTCAGGGTCTCTGAATGACCAAAATGACCAAAAAATAGCTAACATTTTAAGAAACCCCAAAGACAAAATTCCAGCTAAAAAACCAAGGAGTCTATGAAATACCATGCAAAATCTGCCCTGCAACATACATAGGACAGACGAACTGGAGAATAAATGCAAACATTGCAGAACACAAGAATGCAGTAAGAAAAAAAGAAAAAAACTTCCTCCCTTTTCCAGCACCTTAAAGCTACAGAACATGAAATTAATTTTAAAGGAACCAGGTTAATCTCCAAAACTGAACACTTAAACAAGAGAATAATTATGGAAGCTATCGAAATAGAGAAACACACCACAACATGAATAAACGTGATGATACCTCCTGCCTACCAGACATCTGGAAACCAACCCTAGTCAACAAATGAGCCCCACCCTCCACCTAGGCCGTTAAAGCATGAAACAACAACAGACACACAGCCAACACCAATCAGCACCAATCTACCAATCATGATACAACCATACAACCAATCATTCCACTTATTGAAACAAAACCACCACTCCCCACACCCCACCATGATTTGTAGAAAGACGGCAGCTCCAACCACACTTTAAGCCAAAAACCCACCCTGAAGATGGTGAGTGAGGCCTCACTGAAACATTGCCAAGGCAATCTCAATCTTACACGGGAAAAGACCCGAATACAACAAGACCAGCATACCTACACCTGTGAAAAGTAATGGTATGGCTAGCTGATGAGAGCTAAATAGCTTGAAATACATCTATACTAGTCTCCCTTTATTTATTTATCAACACAAATGCAACACACACACACACACACACACATGTTGAACAACAACAATATGGATTATATCAGCATGATCACATATCACTCTATTTAAGATCTGTTGAAAAAAACCTAAGTTTTTTTAACTTAGGGAGGAGCCACGTCATGACGTTACAATGTGCAGTCTGGAGACTCTGAGACCGCCATTGACACTTTTGCTGCTGAGGGGTCCATTGAGACCTAAACCATCCCATAGTGATCAGGAATACAAAGCCTTGCTGGTCTCAGGGATATCGCAAAATTCCTGAGAGACCCAAGGGAAGTGCTTCAAGCCCGTGGTGAACAGGCAGCCCCTAGGCTGATAAAGTCAGAACGCTATGGAAGGAAGGAAGTAAAAAGAGAAAGTGAGTCCATCTGGTCAGGTATTTTTTCTATTTTGCTAAAGACTGCTCAAGAAATGTTTCCTTAAAGCCAAATTGATCCTTAAACAAAAGAACTGAGCTGTGAAAATAATCCTAATGGGATCGCTGTGGAAAGTTATTTTTTCCTTTGTCATTATAACTATTTTTTGTGGAAATCTCCATTTCTCCTCTTAAAGTGAACGGATTGATTTTTTTTCTTCTGCTTCTTGTTGCTTTATTTTTTGACTTCTGAATTAAAACCTTCCTTTTTATTTTAACAATTCTTCCTACTACTTGTTATTAAATCACACTAAAAGCAATCTAAAGAACTTTGTTTCCTACAGAAGGTGAAAATTAACAGCCAGGTTTTTTTGAAACAACATATCTCTTTCTTTATTTGACTTCACTAATTTTGCAGCTGAAGGGTTTGCAACTTGTTTACAGAAACTGATAAAAAATCAAGGGCAGGAATTGTTTTCACATGTGCCTCTGTGAGAACTATTTTGGCAGAGAAAGAAAGGAAGGAAGGAAGGAAGGAAGGAAGGAAGGAAGGAAGGAAGGAAGGAAGGAAGGAAGGGGGGAACAGAACCCTTCCTTTTGAAGAGCATAAAAGAACTTGTGTTTAAGTCAAAATAAAAGCTAAGAGAGGAAGACTAGACTGGCAGTCATTATTGTTTTTTTTTTCTTTCTCTCTTCTGTTTTGAAAACATGGGTCAATACTTAGATGAGGAAACCTTAAAATTCCAAAATATCTTGGCTGGAATTCAAAATCTATTGGAAGGATATGGGACAATTGAAAAGAAGCTGGAAAGACTAATCTTCCTCACAGCAAAATATGATGGGATTGGAGCCCCTAAAATTAAAGGGGAGAATGAAGATATAGAAGATAAAGATAAGACAATAGATGAATTTAATAATGGAGCAAATGTGGGTGAAAATGGAAAGGAGATGTGGAAAAGGGAATTCGACGATTTGGAGCTCTACCCCAGATTCCAGGACACATAAGAGAAAAAAATATTAATGATGATAGACATAAGAAGAGAATTTTTTTCAGAAGCAAGATTGACAAACAAAGACAAGTTATGTTTAGTAGCAACTGGTGGGCAAGGAAATTATCTGAGAGACCCCTCAAGCAACAAAGTGTGGAGAGAAGTCTATAAAAACCTTATAAAGGAGACAAAAAGAAGACTGACTGCACAATTGGCAAGAGAGATAAGTCTGTTTTGTTGCTGAAAAGATACAGGTTGACATTGAAAGTTGGTAATAAAAAATAGATTTTTTATTATTGATGATTAATAAGTAGGAACTTTGTAACTCCTAGATTGTAACTCCTAGATTGTTTTAGATTGTTATTAAATGTTTACTCGCTAACAATTAATTAACTATAAATAATAATAATGAAATTATAATGGATACAGCATAATGATATATACATGTATTAACAATCTAGTAAAAGAAATTTGGATATAAATTGTAAATTGTGACTTGGGAAAAAGACCTATAAATTTTATTAACAAATTTTCATTTAGATCTTGTTATAAAGGTGCAAGGTTTTTTTTTGGGGGGGGGGCTGATGAGAAGAGATGGGGCATAAATAGTAAATGATTTTAGCCAATTATAATAACATTACATTATTATAATAACAACAAGGAAATGTTAATGGTCTTCCAGCTACAACGGTCCTTGGAGGAAGCAAACTATCTCGACCCCTTCCAGTCAGGCTTCAGACCCGGTTACAGCACAGAAACCGCTTTGGTCGCATTGACCGATGATCTCTGGAGAGCCAGAGATGGAGGACATTCCTCCATCCTGGTCCTCCTTGACCTCTCAGCGGCTTTCGATACCATCGACCATGGTATCCTTCTGCGACGACTGCGGGAGGTGGGAGTGGGAGGCACCGTGTTGCGGTGGTTCTCCTCCTACCTCTCGGACAGGTCGCAGTCGGTGTTAGTGGGGGGGCAGAGATCGTCCCCTAGGCCCCTAACATATGGGGTGCCTCAGGGCTCGGTCTTATCCCCCCTACTATTCAACATCTACATGAAACCGCTGGGAGAGATCATCCGCAGGCACGGGATCAGATACCATCAATATGCGGACGATACCCAGTTGTATCTGTTCGCCCCGTGCCAACTCAATGAAGCGGCAGACGTGATGAACCGAGGCCTTGAGGCCGTTATGGACTGGATGAGGGTAAACAAGCTTGTGCTCAACCCAGAAAAGACCGAGTGGCTGTTGTGCTTCCCTCCCAAAGATTCGATCAATATTCCATCACTCAGGCTGGGGGGTCAAATTCTATACCCCTCAGAGAGGGTTCGCAACTTGGGAGTCCTCCTGGATCCACAGCTATCGTTTGACCACCACTTGACGGCTGTGACCAGGGGGGCATTCGCCCAGGTTCGCCTGGTGCGCCAGTTGCGACCCTACCTGAATCGGGAGGCTCTCACAACAGTCACTCGGGCCCTTGTGACCTCTAGGCTGGAATACTGCAATGTGCTCTACATGGGGCTGCCCTTGAAGAGCGTCCGGCGACTTCAGCTAGTACAGAACGCGGCCGCGCGAGCGATTGTGGGTGCACCTCGGTTCACCCACATAACACCTATCCTCCGCGAGCTGCGCTGGCTACCTGTCGATCTCCGGATGCGCTTCAAGGTGCTATTAGTCACCCATAAAGCCCTGCATGGTAGTGGATCTGGGTACTTGAGAGACCGCCTTCTGCCAATTACCTCCCTGCGACCAATTCGATCTCATAGATTGGGCCTCCTCCGTATTCCATTGGCCAGCCAGTGCCGGCTGGCAACTACAAGGAGGAGGGCCTTCTCAGTAGTAGCCCCGACCCTTTGGAACGAGCTCCCCGTGGAGATTCGTACCCTCTCCACCGTCCAGGCCTTCCGCACAGCCCTTAAGAACTGGCTAGCCCGTCAGGCCTGGGGATAAGGATAGCCGCCCCTCCCGAATGATGAATGTATGTTGCTTATTACTTTTATTATATGTGTCTATGTCATTGTTTGTGTTCCCCCTCCCTGATTTTATGTGAGCCGCCCTGAGTCCCCTCAGGGAAAAGGGCGGCCTACAAATGTTAATAAAATCTAAATCTAAATCTAAATGGTCATTGTTTAACAATATATACATGCTATGGTATTGGCTAAAGTAACTTAGATATAAATGTTAGTCAGTGAGTTGGAAGAAAGGGGGGGAGGCTTAAAAATGTTATCTATTGACTTTTACTTAAAAGATGCTTTAAAGGTGTAATGTTATTGGAGGATTTTTTGAAATAGCTAATGAATGCCATTATGTGGTTGTGTCTTTAAGTATGAATGATTTGAAGTAAAAGCATGTTCAAATAATTGTAGTCAAATGAGAATTGTGGTACATTGATAGTAAGATATACAAAGATTTTTGATTTAAAGCGTATAAACTAATATTAACTATAAGTAATGACTGTGGAAGAAATGCACGAAAGTTATCTGTATCCAATCGACACGCTTTCTACAAGATGTAATGAAGGATGATTCTTTTTTTGTGTTT
Source organism: Thamnophis elegans (assembly GCF_009769535.1). NCBI lineage: Eukaryota > Metazoa > Chordata > Lepidosauria > Squamata > Natricidae > Thamnophis > Thamnophis elegans. The sequence continues at coordinate 103,316,714 of NC_045541.1, read as the reverse complement.
TTGTTCAATTAAAATAAAAAAAATAAAAAAGGATGGAAGGTTGAGTCAACCTTGAGTAAGTGAAGCCCGAACTGCCGATAGTGGGCAGTCAGCAGAATTTGCCTGCAATACTGCATTCTCACCACTGTACCACCATGGTATTTAAACAGTGAGATCATGGCATAAAGCCAGCTGGCTGGCCTTGAGCCACTTGTGAAATCATGCCAAGAAATCACAGGGATAACCAATTGTCTATAATAGGTTTTCCTGATTGAACAAGGGTTGAACTAGAAGACTTTCAAGTTCTGTTCCAGCTCTGTTATTCTCTTGATTGCCAGGAATTGACACCTAACCCACTCAATGCAGGTGGTCCAAAAGTGCAACCGACGTCATATCCATTTCATACTCAAGTCTGAATCCTGGTAGAAAAGGATCTAGATAATCTGCTTGCACAACCACCTACTCTACCACCTTACTCAAGAAAGGTAAGATAATGGATGAAAATTGTTCAGTATGATACAGCCACCTCACTCAAAAAAGAATTAAATACTGCCAAAACCCACTTAAATGACATTCCCTAAGGGCTACTTTCACTGTCCAAGTGGGGTATGGATTTATATAACAGGTGGCTAAAGATTGACTGGATTTACAAAAGGACAGAGGTGGCATAGATGCAACTTGATCATCCACCTCTTTATCTGAAAGAGAAACCAAGGTTTTGGATAGACTATGCATCACACCAACAATGATTATCCCAGCCATATTTTAGTGTGGATGAAAATATCAAACTGTATAACTCAGTGAAAGTCTTATTGTATATTTCTCTAGCTCTCAAAGATGCATACATTTTTGTAACCCATAGGAAAGAATTTGGGGCTTTTTTTATTATTAATTTTTTTTTAATTTTTAATTTAAAACAAGTACAACATCTTTCTTTACATGCTATAGAAAGTGTGTCAGTCGGTCACAAATAAACTTTCGTGCATATCCTCCACAGTCAACAAACATAACTCATGTTAACTCGAGCATTTTAACTCAAATATTCATACATATCACCATCATCATATATCCATTTTCATTTGACTGTAATTATTATTTAAAAATATTAATAAAGATACTAATCTTAAACAATACATGCCCACACCAGTGGGAAAAGAAAAAATCAAAAGAGAGAGAGAGAGAGAGAGAGAGAGAGAGAGAGAGAGAGAGAGAGAGAGAGAGAGAGAGAGAGAGAGAGAGAGAGAGAGAGAGAGAGAAAGAACAAAAGACAAGGCAGGGAAGAAAAAACAAAACAAAAACAAAAACAAAAAAATGAAAAGAACACAGGTATGTATTATATAAAAAGAAAAAGTATATCAGCTGGTTACAACATGTTTTGGTGCATCTCTTCCATTAATTCATATTAATTCAAATATCTTAACTCAAATGTTTACCATATTAACATCATTATACCTCCACTTTTAGTTGACTACAGTTATTTAAACATCCTTCATCCTTAACTATGCCAAAGAATTAATCCATAACACCTGCTGACATTTCATTTACTTGTTTGTAAAATCCTCTATTAACATCAAATCCTTATATCCTATTTTAGCTGGACATCCATAATATTTAATACCAAAAATTCCATCTTCCATGCAGTATAGTTTATTATCATTCTCCCTTCTATATGTAGTTATATCATATATCATAACATTGTCCCCATATTAATTAACATTTAACTGTATATATTTTATTTTATTTTTTAATAGTGATAATTATTGTGATTAATAACCTTTGTATATAATCCAAAAATATTTCCAACCTTCCTTTCTCATATCCAATTATTATTTATCATATCAACACATTATATACATTACTATCAATATCAATTATTATTCAGCTATATCTATTACAAATAAGAGTAATTAGATTTAGCTAATTTTCAATTGTATTCTTCAATCTATCAGCCTATGTCTCTCCAATAGCAAAACTTCCTTAGTCCTATTGCCATTCTTAAAACAAGTTCCCCAAACGTTTTTATAAGCAAGTCCAAACAGAAATATCTTCGCACCTTTTTGCTTAGGGTGCCTCTGGTGTAATAACGTTGTCCTTGGCTTGTTCCACTCAATTTATCTTTGAATTTCAAGGGTGGTATCGAAAATTCTGCAAATAATGTTTCATAAAGTATAGATTCTTTAATGCTTCTCATTTCTCCTGCAATCTGTCTTTTGAGATAAATTTTCTGTATGGCTGGCCCTCTTTCAAGTGTTGCATCTCTTTCTCTTTCTGCCTCCGAAGTAGACCAGACGCCCGACGTGTCAGCAAGTTGAGAGACTTCCTTTCTGACATTCTTCATTTGAATTTCAGGAGCACTCAAACATTCAACGTTCTCACTCTTTCCTTCATATTTTAATGTTAAAAACAACAAATAGTCCAGTTTTTTTTCAGATTTTTTTTCAGATTTTTCATATGTATCAAACAACTTTTGAAAAGTGGAAAAAATCATTTGAAACGAATCACTTGAAGCAAGTACAGACGCCATGATGTGATGCAGAAGATATTTGCAAGTAAGGACATGCTGGGAGCTATGCAATCTTATCTGATCTTAGACCAACACAGCCAAGCAGTAAAAGTGTCAAGTTATAAGAAGCCAAATTATAGTAAATTGGTTTACAGCCCACTTAAGGAGAGCCTGAGGGAGTGTTGAAGTAAAGTAAACTTTCCTTTATCCATGTAAACAGCATTCAAAACATTTAAGAAATAGGGTAACCACCAGCCATAAATCCATTAAAAAAAAAACAATTCGCCACTAGATTCTTCTGTTCTTTGGTTTCAATTAGCTTAGATTTTAATGTGGACCATCTCTCTTTGAATAATAAAATCAGCTCACCAGTTGAAATCACTTCTACCATTCTTAGGGGCTACCTGCAGTTTTGGTTAGCATACAGCTAATCCAGAAAGGGTTGGCAAAAGGGGTTGAATTCCGAGCCCCCCCCCCCCCCCGAGACCTGCGAACGTCTCTGAGGTCACTGGATCTCCCCAAACCTTCACTGTCTCTCCAGGACAGCTAGGATCGAAAACGACCTGTCCAATTCCTCCGGAATAGGGGAATTTCAGGAATGGCCTGAAACTCCGTCTTCTCACTGCTAAGCCCCGCCTTCTTCCCAGAATTTGGGGCTTTTGGTTTGATATTTTCTTTTTCCTTTTTTTTAAAATCACAGATGTCCTGTTACAATCTCAACCGAGAAATTTACAGAATGCTATTCAATTTTACAATCTGAACTCAATTAAAGTTAGAAAGAAATTTAGAGTAAATTGGAACTGAGTAAGATGAAACACCAGCCAAAAGCTGATGATCAATGTCACATATCCAGGGCCAAATTGAATTAATAACTCTAGCTTTTAATTTCTTTTAGTATGTTCATCCAGTTCTGTTTCCTGAATTGTTACCTGGCAACATCCATTTCGTCAAGCTGTAAGTGTAAGAGAAGGTGATAAAATGGGAATTCCATGAGTTCTGCTCAAAGATTAGTTTCATCACATTTCTTCTGTCCTTGAACTGTTTTCTAGATAATCATTATAAGAATGCCTTTCTTTTTTTTCATTTCAGATAATTGTGATGATGAGCACAATTGGATAATGAGGATGAGGGTGGGAAATGGTTGTCCTGACTTTATTGACCATAGATAAGCCTCTGCATTGGGTCTCAGAATTACAACTGAAATCCTGTCCCCTTTTGAAGTGCATTATGACAATTGTACACATATAAAAGAAAGTAGAATTTCAATCATCATAATCACATCTGCTATTTTGACATTGCTGATACAAATAAACATGGATACACTTGCCACTCAGATAAATTTTTCAGCAGAATCACAGGACAAAATTGCTTTAAATAAACCAATGAACTCTTTCATTTTATTACGATATGAAGTCTTACTATAAACTTTCCACAACATACATACATACGTACGTACGTACGTACATACATACATACATACATACATACATACATACATACATTCATATATACGTGTGTGTGTATGTGTGTGTGTGTGTGTTATGTCAAAGCACCTGGTATGCCCAAATATGGGAGGGAGAATACTGCTTCCCTTTTGCCTTTCAGCTCCACCCTAGGAGTCTTCCAGGCAGGAAACCATTATATATCTAGACATTTTTTTATGTTGCCTTTGTTACGTTTGTGTTGCATTTGTGCTGATAAATAAATAAAGGGAGACTAGTATAGATCTATTTCAAGCTATTTAGCTCTCATCAGCTAGCCATACCCTTACTGGGATTCGAACCTATCTGATGAGAGCTAAATAGTTTGAAATAGATCTATACTAGTCCCCCTTTATTTATTTATCAGCACAAATAAAACACAAATATAACAAAGGCAACAGTAAAAATATTGGGTTTCTGTTGTGATGGACTCTTGTGACAAGCCGATTGACAGAGAGTGGAAGCAGTTAGCTTCCTCCCATGATTGGGGCATACCAGGGGTTGTGACTTTAAATATATGGCAAATGTGATATCTGTCTATGTATTAGTTCTCAAGCGTAACTTGCAAAGTTTAGGTTTACTCTCAAAATAAATTGTGGAGCAGGCATAACTTAGCGTTCTTCTAAATTATATGAATGTAGTTTGAGCAAACATATTTTACAAATAATAGGTTTATGGGGTGGGATAGAGACCAGAAGGAGAAGCAGGAAAGTTACTCAGAAAAAGATCTGTTGGTTCCTAGAAAATAAGCACCCACTTTCAAAACTTCAGTTTTCCTACTGCAGTCAGCAGACATGTGAAACATTTTGCAGGCATTCCTTAGTGAGAATTCCAAGCTATGTCTCAAACTGACTGAGTTGACTGAGTTTCATGTTTAATGAACAAAGGATAACAGCAGCAGCAGCAACAACAACAACAATAGAATTTTATAAAATACTTCAAGAAATTGCAGCTTCCTGCAATAACACCAGCAGAAATGCAAAAAGTTGTGCTACTTGGAACATCGTACATTTTAAGAAGGTACTTCTAGGAGTACCTAACAGTAAGAGGCTGGTAGCAACTCGTAGCAACCATTAGCACCAGTCAATGGTATTTGTGATGCATTTTTTAATGTTCCATAGACTGAGTTTAATGTTTAATGAATAATGTATATAATAATAATAATACTAAAAGATAGAATGATAAAACAGTTTAAGAATGGAACTCATATTCTGCAATTATCATTACCCTTAAAGAAATTTATCTTTAGAAAAAATATAATTAAAAAAGAAAATCTGTTTAATATTTCTGCTAATATTTTGTTCGACTTTGGGTTCAACACATCAATGCAAAAATTGCTTTTACAACACTTGTTTCATCTGTATTTTTCATTGTTATTCCATATATCTAGAAGGAATTTCTCCAATACTTTCCCACTTGCATGAAAAAAAATATTAGCCATATGTCACCATTATCATTACTATTGTTATCCAGGCCTTAGATTTCATCTGCTTCCAATTCAGCAATACTAATGTCATTAGTCTCTGTGTCAAAGATAATTTCATATTCTGTTAAGAAATGGAATTTGAAATCAAGTTAAGCAGCCAAGCTTTCAGAAACCAGGTTTTTGTCTCTCTCAAAAAGGTCAAGTAGTTGTAAATCATTGTCATAACTGAAGCAGCACAAATGCCTAGTACTGTCAGTGGTCCAGAAACTCGGTGAATTTAATGGCTCAATAATGAAGCTTAGGGATTTCTGGGGCCACAAAAGGAGGCCAAAAGCTGGAACTACACATCAACATCACATAATAAAAATTGCCCTTAATTAACTGATAAATGCATGATTGTGGCATCTTGGGAAAAGATGACTTGCTGAGAAATATGTTACAATATCTTCAAGAGTGATTTTTTAAAAAAGAGATAGACTGCCCATTAGTACCGAATTTTCAAACATAATAATGGAAGCATAACAATGTTCTAATTTGGAGAAAAGATGAGCAAGGCTTTTTCATGCCTCACAGATATTCATAAGAAAAACTACTTTTTAATTACATACAAATCTTGCCCTGAAGAAATATTGTGGTAAGCCATGGGCCTTCTTTGAAGGTAGTTTTCATATGTAGACCTGGATAACTTCTTGGCATTTAGTGACACATATCTCTAATATAGGTTAATATTGTCCATGTACCCTGAAGATTCCCTCTGATGAAATATTTTGCCCTCTTCTATCATGGAAATTTGTCTTTGAAGTGGGTGAGGAATAATAGGAGAGAGATGCTTTTAGATCTTGCTATTTTGACAATCACCTTGTTATAAATACAAAAGATTGGGGTAGAAAAATCTACTATTACAACTATTTGGAAGAATGTACATCTCCCAACTATAAAAAAATATCCCTTTTGCTCTAGCCATTGTGTTTCTGGGATTGGGAAAATGAATGATGTAACCAGACCCAGAATATAAACAAGTTTAAAGGACACTTTGCTTGGCAACAAAAGAAAATAGAGACAGGAGAAGTAAGTTAACATGGTTAATGTGCTTAGATTATTGTTACAAATACATTAAGAACATGTCTGCAACAGGATTTTATATTGTAGTTATATTCAGCTATATCCATTCATACCTTGTCCCTATTAATACAAGAAAGAAGAAAGAAAGAAAGAAAGAAAGAAAGAAAGAAAGAAAGAAAGAAAGAAAGAAAGAAAGAAAGCCAAAGTCTCTTAAAAGTAGATCTTACTTTCTGTCATCTAGAGTTTAGAGTTTAGAGTTTTAGAGTTTTATTAGTATTTGTAGGCCGCCCTTTTCCCTGAGGGGACTCAGGGCGGCTCACATAAAACCGGGAAGGGGGAATACAGACATCAAGATAGAAACATATAATAAAATAATAGGCAACATACATTCATCATTCGGGAGGGGTAACTATCCTTATCCCCAGGCCTGACGGGCGAGCCAGTTCTTCAAGGCTATGCGGAAGGCTTGTACGGTGGAGAGGGTACGAATCTCCACGGGGAGCTCGTTCCAAAGGGTCGGGGCTACTGCTGAGAAGGCCCTCCTCCTTGTAGTTGCCAGCCGACACTGGCTGGCCGATGGGATACGGAGGAGGCCTAGTCTATGGGATCTTATTGGTCGCAGGGATGTAATTGGCAGAAGGCGGTCTCTCAAGTATCCAGATCCACTATAAAATCTATTGTCTATAAAAGTCTATTAACCAAGCGAAGATAGATTCTTTTAACTTCATCTCTACCCCACCTTATCTCTCATGTAGAGAATGACTGTATGTTCAAGATGGTTTATTCAGGTAAAGCAGATTTCTTCCTTATAACAATTCACTTGTGGATTTTTTTCTAGTTTTAATAGTGAAGGAATTGGAGAGTAATGCTAGTATCCTTTAAATACAAACCATCTGCTTGGTTACTTCCAGAACTGACTCTACCATGCAGAAGAATGAAGTATTATGCTTCAAACTGACCCTAAAGAGCAGGGCTGTTAAACTCATGGCCTGTGGGCTGGATGCATCATGCACAATCAATGCCCATGTCCAGTTTAGTGAGGGGGAAAAAGATCACGATACATCATGTGACATTGCCGTAATGACATGAGTTTCACACCCCTGCTAAAGAGAGTATACACACACATGCACACACACACACGTGTGTGTAAATGGCATAGAAAAAAATTATTAAAGCTGAAGTGTATAATGCATGTCCTCCTCCCTCTCTCATAGAGAGGTTGTTCCATTATAATTTGCCCCAAATGTTTATTCTTTAATGTGAGAAAAAAAAAACCTATGATCAGGAGAGCAATCACATTAATCTTCTATAATCAATACAATTTCAGGTTAATTACATTTACATTAAATCAGTTTAGCTTTTTTCCTGGCTAATGCAATTTCTTGTTTCATTCTGAAAAGGAAGTATAAAGTTATGGAAATGGGGAAAAGCTTATTGATGGCTTATATCAATGCTTCATTTGCTGCTCAGGAGGAACAATTGTTTAACTCTATTCCCACCAGTAATGCTTTTTAGGCAATTAATTTAAACAACAAGCCAAGCATGTTGCATCAATTGCTGGCAAGTACATACATTCTGATATGCAGGATTGCCTCCATAAAGGGGTAGACATGAGGGATGAGTTTTCATGCCCTGGCTCCCTTTCTATTCAGTATGATAGATGTATGCATAGATGATCCAAACATTTATTAATTAAAAGTAAGTATTGATTTGCTATTTGTTTCTTTGCCCAAAGAACTCAATTCCATCACTAGAATGGAGTTTTACAGCCTTCTAAGGGCTTGTCCTCAAGTCTCCTAACTGAAAATTAAACATGCCCTTTTAACCATGCTTGTTTTTTGTTTGTTTGTTTAAAAGCCAGATCCTTGTGAACCAGTTATTCTCTTCTTATCTTTAAAGGTAAAGATTCCCCTCGCACATATGTGCTAGTCATTCCCGACTCTAGGGGGCAGTGCTCATCTCCGTTTCAAAGCTGAAGAGCCAGTGATGTCAGAAGATGCCTCAGTAGTCATGTGGCTGGCATGATTAAATGCCGAAGGCACACGGAACACTGTTACCTTCCCATCAAAGGTGGTCTCTATTTTTCTATCTGCACTTTTACATGCTTTTGAACTGTTAGGTTGGCAGAAGTTGGGACAAGTAACAGAAGCTCACTCCATTATGCTGAACCTCCGACCTTTCCAATAAACAAACTCAGCACCTTAGCCACTGGGTCCCTTCTTATCTTATTTAGATGTTCCAGTCTTAAAAGACCGCCTTTCACTCTTCTCTTGGCCCTGTTCCCCCCCTCCCCAACGCACCACACCCACACCAATACAGACTTCATTCATAATGTGGCTGCTGACATAAATTAGGAATGGAATCCTCTTGCTGACCACTACAGAATGCTGTAGGTACTTCACTTCTTTTCAGTTTTTAGGAACTGCCAGTGTGGCTTTTATTGCCCAAGACAAGTAATGTTTGAGCAATGCTTTTAAAATGTTTTCTTGAGTTTACACAAGATCTTTATAAATGTGGATATATTACTTGTCCTTTGAAATAGTATTTGATCACTGAATAATAATAATTCTAATTCTAATCTGCATTAACAAAATCTCTATCATCAATTGCGAAATGTTGCAAAATGAGGCTTTATTAAACACCATATCTATCTATCTATCTATCTATCTATCTATCTATCTATCTATCTATCTATCTATCTATCACACACAGACACAGACAGACACACACACACACACACACACACATACACACACATCACATATATTTAATACCATCAAATAGTAACATCTGCCTATCCCATCTTTGGGAAAGCCTGGACAAAGAAGATTACTACAAATACCTGGCCATCCTTCAAGCTGACAATATCTAGAACACTGAAATCAAAAGAAGGATTTGGAGCAGGGGTGGCTTCAAAAAAATCAGCAACGGGTTCTCTGCCTAGTTGCTGGGTGGCCATGGCCATGGTGGGTGTGGCCTAGTCAGCCTCCTGTACCACAGTGGGAGGGGCATTTTTGCCTTCCCCAGGTTCTAGAGGCTTTCTTCGAGCCTCTGGGAGTGTGAAAACTTCCTCCCCCATGCTCTGGAGACCCTCTGGAGGCTGGAAATGGGTGTTCCAGCCTTCTGGAACTTCCGGGGGGGCATTTTTTCCCCTCCCTGAGTCTTGCACAGGCCTTGCACTTACCTCGCATCCAAAATGGGATGTGTGGAGACTCCTGGGAGGGGCATGGTGGGGTGGGTGGGGCTAGCCAGCAGTGGGATTTGGAGGTTCTCAGAATTGGACATAATGTTATCTATGGGTTCTCCCGAACCAGGTGAACCCATAGCAGCCCACTACTTATTAGGAGTGAATACATCATGAGAGTAAAGAATTTAACACCCAAATTCAGTGGAAGAAATATCATCAAGGAAATTAATACCTGGGCAATTCCAGTTATAGCTGAAATAGTTGACTAGATACAAAGAGAACTAAAAGCTCTGGATAGGGAGGCTAGAAAAATAATGACATTGAATCATGCCCTTCACCCAGGCAGCCATGTTGACATGTTATCTTTCCCCTGGAGTGGGATGGGAATGGAGATTTACAGTATCCTTCCCCTGCCACACCCACCAAGCCATGCCCACCAAGCTATGCAATGCCCACCAAGCCACGCCCACAGAACCAGTAGTTAAAAAAAATTGAATCCCACCATTGAATCTACTATATTAGATTAACATTGGACTTCATACAATGTTCCACTTTCTTTTCTTTGGAAAATGCTAGTTTTTAGTCCTGTACAATTTGTAATTCTTGGTTAATTCTTCTTCTAATATAATGTGGCCTTGGGCAAAAAAAAAAATACAGCATTGCTTTCCTGAAATTTAAGAATTCTATGCATAGCTAATCTCTATTGTTAATGCATCCCAGACTGATAAAATATTAATAATAGTTAATCTTCAGTTTGATGTGATCCACCACTGGCAAAGCAGTCATTTTATTCTAATAATAAACTAATGGAAGATAATTGAGGTATGAAAATAATGGAATATTTTCTTGCAACAGTAATTCCATTTACATCTTATTCTTATGTTAAATTCACTTCTGCTGTTTTATTCCTTTTTGTTTCCTACATAATTGCCAATGAAGACATTTGCTTCCAGTAAAGCACAAGAATTAAGGCACATCAAGCACATGTTATTAATTGATAGTGAGGCATATCTGTGAAGTAACTCATAGCATATTTAATTTGCAAAGAGATATAATATCTAGAAATGCCTATCAAGAAAGTATTGAGAAGAAAATCAAATAAAATGTTATCAAATGATAGTTTTGGTTTTTGTTTGTGTTATATTTACACAGGGAGGCGGGCTTAGGTGGTTTCATTTAACCAGCCAACAAAGATGAGGAAAGTTTGCTAAACTATGAAATAATTGTAACTATAAATATCTATGCATATGCAAAAATATGATTACAATATAATTGGCAAATGATTTGTTAATTGAAATTTAAAAATATTTTGGCTAAATTCTAAAAAGATTAATTTATTGTCAATAAGTGTGGATCAGGGAAAGCTGTATGGTTCAATCACATATTATACCATGCTTAACGTATTTTATATACACACAGAGAAAGAGACACGCACATATTCTGTATTTATACACTTCAGTGACGTGCGGTGAAGCTTCTGGCTGGTGAGACAAAAAGAAAGCGGCTTTTGCCCCCCCCCCCCCCCGGCAGCAGGCTGGAGCGAGAGCCGTGGAAGCGAAAGGTGAAGAGGGGTGGGGGGTGTTCCAAGAGGCCCCCTCCCCTTTTGGCACTCCGCAAGCCAGGCCCGCAGCGGCAAGAGGATCTGCTCCGCTTCTATCGCCCGCCCCCCCGCTCCAGAGAAGCCGGCTGCGAGGGAGTCTCCACGAGCCCTGGTTCCCTTTCCCAGCAGTCCCAGGAGGAAATGGGCCAGCCCTGCTTCCCTCCCTGGACTTTCCAGCAATAGAGGACAGCATTCCGCTCCCACCGCTTTTCCCAGAGCTCCGGCAGGCCTGCCGAGGAGGAGCCTGGACAAGGCTGGAGCGAGAGCCATGGAGGCAAAAGGCTTGCCACTCAGGGCTTGGAAGAGGGAGCGGAATGCTGTCCTCCACTTCCAGAAAGTCTGGGGAGGGAAGCGGGGCTGGCCCATTTCCTCCTGGGGCTGCTGTGAGACGGAACCAGGGCTGCAGAGACTTGCCCGGCCGGCTTCTCTGGAGCGGGGGGAGGGCAATAGAAGTGGAGCGGATCCTCTTGCCACTGCGGACCTGGCTTGCAGAGTGCCAAAAGGGGAGGGGGGCTCTTGGAACACCCCTCACCCCTCTTCGCCATTTCCTCCTGGGGCTGCTTGGAGATGGAACCAGGGCTGCAAACACCCCCCCTCCTCTTCGCCTTGTGCCTCCATGGTTCCTCCTCGCCCCACACCTCCTCCATCCCCACCTCTGTGTCCACCAGGCATCTCGCATTTATCCCCGCCATAAACGCGAGATGCCTGGCAGACACAGAGAGGGGGACAGAGAAGCTGCAGGGGGCGAGGTGGCAGCCGGAGAAGAAAGAGGAGAGGAGGAGGAGGAAAGGAAGAGGGGAGCAGGATGGGGGGAGAGGGCTGCCCCTCTCTTCTCAAACAAACAAGGCTCCCCTCCCTGCGTCTGCTCCTTCCCTCTCTTCTCAAGCAAACTCTGTCTCAAATTGAGAGAGAGTTTGTTTGAGTGAAGTTAAGAAAGAAACACACACACACACACACACACACACACACACAATAAAAACAAATTATAATTACTTAAATTACAAATAAATTGAATTCCTCCCACCTCCCTCTGACCCACATACCTTCCAGCTACGCCAAAATTCCAGATTCGGTCTAGCTAGGCTCCAGGGCCAGGCAGGCTGGGATAGTGGCTCCTAGAGCCACCACGTGCCCTCTGCAGGAAGAGGCCCGAGAACTATGGGCCTCATTTGCATATAATTTTTTTGCTTTTTAACCCTTGGTTAACCCTTACAAGGCAAAAAAATCCTTATGCAAAGGAGGCCCCGAGTTCTCTGGCCTCCTCCTATACTTAAACACTATATACACTCCAAATCACTGTGAGTTGAAGTCTGGTAGCATCTAGCTTGACCTTAATTATTTAAAAAAAATATTTAAAATTCCTTCCTTTCCTGAGGAGACCGGTGAGGCCCCGCCTCCTCTGCCTCTAGTGAGTGCACGTCCCTGATACACTTTTATAAGTAGTCTTCTATAATCTGTATTTTTATAGTATAATCCCTTGTACTGTATATACTTTTTAAAGTGCTATTGTTATACTATTTAGTTTCTCTAAATATATACCACATCATAATATTTTGCTTAAGCAGATAATAAACAGAAAATAGTCTTCAATACTGTGATATTTAATTTTGGTCTGAAAGTAATTTCAATTTCATTCCTGCATTTTTGAATTTAATTCGCCAGCCTTTGCCATCTTATTCTTATTCACAATATTTTATTTAATTGCTCCTTATCCATTATATTCTATTGCATTTATTATTTTGTTTACTATTTTAGTAATGATTTAATACCTGCAGTATTTTAGGTAATAAATTATTATCATTATTATCTTTCATTCTAATTTGCTGCAGATATTGTGGGAAAATATCTTTCCCAACTATAATTTGTAGTTTTTACAGTTGTCCTGCCCAAAACTGAACCAACATCAATAGGATCTTCAATCACTCAACAGAAAATTTAAGAAATTCAGGTGAGTGAACTATAGCTCTCAATTTTAGTCAATGTCCTTTCCAAAAGTTAGTAAATAAGTTAGTAAATAAATAAAAATAAAGTCTTGGCAGTGTTTTTGGTTTTGTTTTAACAGAGAGTTTACATTTCCATTTTTTTACCCAATTATAATATACATGGGCATATACAATGTTTAGTTAAATAGCTGTTAAGGAGAGTAATCTCATACTGTATGACCTAACAATTTGCAAGAATAGCAATAATAATAACAACAACAACAACGATAATAATAATAACAACTCCGCCGTTTCCGGTCCCAAGCCCAGATGAGAAAGGAGGAGGGTTGGGGTCAGGTTGGCATCTGGTCCCGTAAAAAAAATCCGCCAACCCATACAATATGGTGAAAAAAACAAATAAGAATTCCATACCGCATCGGTTGTCGCGCGGGTTAACAAGGGCCGTGGTGGATGTTGGGGTCCCTGGACATCCGTCGACAAGTGGGCTACAAGTGGACCAGCCAACAAAATGACAAAAATATAGTGCAGATGAAAATCATGCCATAATGGCCTGTTACTACAACTCAGAGCCAGAAAAAAGAGGCTATTTAAAGCGAATGTATGAATTATGGAAACAACAATATCCAGATTCAAATGTTAGTGAACAATGACTAGCAGATCAAAGGCGATTTATTATACGGAATAAAGTGTTTAGTGAAGTTGAACATGAGGAAATTCAGGCAAATTGCAAAACCCAAAAAAACAATATCACAAGCGGAAATAACTGATATTCAAGACACAACTAAAGACATTATAGTAGAACTCCCAGAAGAAGCTCTCAGGGAGGAAATAACATCACCACCACTGAACCAGTTATCACTGAACCAACTGATGAACTAACTCAAAAACAAAAAGAATTGAAGGATAAGATCATGGAGCATTTTCTGCTTAATGAGGAAAGGCAACGCTTACCATCATTAAAAACTGTGCCTAAGAAAATTTTGGCCCCTATCATGAAAATGGTTAATGCAGTGTTTTCAACAATTGAACCGGGATCCATCTTGGAAACAAACCAGTTAATGTACAGCGCAGCTGTAATAGTCACTAATGAACTAGGCATTAAAATTAAAGTACCTAGTCACACAACAGAAAAAGCATCAAAGCCAAAGTGGAAAATCCGTTTATAACAAAAAAATCAAAAAATTAAGGGCAGATGCTAGTAACTTAAAGAACATGCATGAGCAATGGCTTAAAAACAACAAAATCATAGATTGGCTAATCAGAAGATATAGATTGGATACAAGAAACATCAATGAAGCTGTAGAGATTGTAAAACAGCAGATAACAGCAACAGCTAGAAAAATTGAAAGATATGAGGCACGAATCATCCAATATAAGCAAAATCAGCAATTTCGATCAGACCAATGGCGTTTTTATCGACGTCTTAATGTGAATAGTGATACCAAAAGTGAAAAACCAGAAAAACAGGCCACAGTTGAATTCTGGAAAGAATTGTGGGGAAATGCAAAGGACTACACTAAGGCACTAAGGGATGATCTGGTAAGCCATCGCTGGATTGAGTTTCAAGCTGTTACTCCTGAGGATGTGGACAAGGCGATGAGAGCTGTAGGTGCCTCCACATGTGTGCTGGACCCGTGCCCCTCCTGGCTGGTTGTAAACAGCAGTGAGGTGACACGAGGTTGGATCCAGGCGGTTGTTACCACCTCTCTACAGGAGGGGGTCTTTCCCCCCACTTTAAAGGCGGCGGTGGTGAGACCCCTCCTGAAGAAACCATCCTTGGATCCAGCTGTTTTAAATAACTATCGTCCAGTCTCCAAACTCCCCTTTGTGGGGAAGGTTGTTGAGAAGGTGGTGGCCTTTCAGCTCCAGCGGTCCTTGGAGGAAGCAAGTTATCTCGATCCATTCCAGTCTGGCTTCAAACCTGGCTGCAGCACAGAAACCGCTTTGGTCGCGTTGACCGTGCCTCCATCCTGGTGCTCCTTGACCTCTCGGCGGCTTTTGATACCATCGACCATGGTATCCTTCTGCGACGACTGCGGGAGGTGGGGGTGGGAGGTGCTGTTTTACAGTGGTTCTCCTCTTACCTCTCGGACAGGTCGCAGTCGGTGTTAGTTGGGGAGCAGAGATCGACCCCTAGGCCCCTAACATATGGGGTGCCGCAGGGTTCGGTCCTGTCCCCCCTTCTTTTCAACATCTACATGAAACCGCTGGGTGAGATCATTCGATGGCACGGGATAAAATACCATCAATATGCGGACGATACTCAGTTGTATCTGTCCGCCTCGTGCCAACTCAACGAAGCGATGGATGTGATGAGCCAGGGTCTGGAAGCTGTTAAAGACTGGATGGGGGTCAACAAGCTTGTGCTCAACCCAGAAAAGACCGAGTGGCTGTTGTGTTTCCCTCCCACGAATTGGCCAAGTGTTCCATCTCTCAGGCTGGGGGGTCAAATTATATGCCCCTCAGACAGGGTTCGCAACTTGGGAGTCCTCCTGGACCCACAGCTGACCTCCAAACATCATTTGTCAGCTGTGACCAGGGGGGCATTTGCCCAGGTTCGCCTGGTACGCCAGTTGCGTCCCTACCTGAACCGGGAGGCCCTCACAACAGTCACTCATGCCCTTGTGACCTCTAGGCTGGAATACTGCAATGTGCTCTACATGGGGCTGCCCTTGAAGAGCATTCGGCGACTTCAGCTAGTCCAGAATGCAGCCGCGCGAGTGATTGTGGGTGCACCTCACTTCACCCACGTAACACCTATCCTCCGCGAGCTGCACTGGCTACCTGTTGATCTCTGGGTGCGCTTCAAGGTGCTACTTATCACCTATAAAGCCCTCCATGGTAGTGGGCCTGGGTACTTGAGAGACCGCCTACTGCCAATTACCTCCACCAGACCGATACGATCGCATCGATTAGGCCTCCTCCGAATTCCATCTTCTAGCCAGTGCAGACTGGCAACTACCCGGAGGAGAGCCTTCTCGGTGGCTGCTCCGACCCTTTGGAATGAACTCCCCGTGGAGATTCGGACCCTCACCACCCTCCAGTCCTTCCGCGCCGCTTTAAAGATCTGGCTGTCCCGGCTGGCCTGGGGTTAAGATTGTAGTCCCACCCGAACTGTGTGACTGTTGTGCTCTTTTTTTTAACATGTTGTATTGTCTACTGTTTGTCTTCCCCCCCCCCTTTTGAATTGTGAGCCGCCCTGAGTCCCCCAGGGAAAAGGGCGGCATACAAATAAAGGAAAATCTAAATCTAAATCTACAACAAGGAAACAAAGTGGATACATGACTTTGAGAAAAGCATTGGCAACAAACAAATGCAAGTATTAGAAATAACAACTGAGATGGTCAAAAATCGAGTAAAAAAGGTAAAGAATTGGACATCACCTGGAAAAAACCAATTACATGGTTTCTGGCTCAAATATCTGACCAGTTTACATGCAATATTGGCCAGGCAACTGAATGAAATTTTACTAAAGGGCCAAATTGATGAATGGTTGAAAACTGGAAAAACATACTTGATTCAGAAAAATGCAACTAAAGGAACAACACCTGAAAACTACAGACCAATAACATGCTTGCCAACAACCTTCAAATTACTCACAGGCATTATTGCAGATAACATGATGGATTATTTGGAAACAAACAACATCTTGCCAGTAGAGCAAAAAGGCAACAAAAGAAGGAGCAGGGGCACAAAAGATCAGCTTCTAATTGATAAAATGATATTAGAAAATTGTAAGAACAGAAAAACGAACTTGAATATGGTCTGGATTGATTACAAAAAGGCATTTGACTCACTGCCACATAGTTGGATCATAAAATGCTTAGAAACAACTGGCATTAGCAAAAATATTACATCCTTTACTGAAAAGGCGATGAAACAATGGAGAACTGAGTTGGCAGTAGGGAATGAGATCTACGGAATGGTTAATATCAAGCGAGGAATTTTCCAGGGTAATTCACTTTCACCTCTTCTCTTCATCATCGCAATGATCCCACTATCAGTAATCTTAAAAAAAATGAAATTAGGCTACCAAACAGCCAAAGAAGCTGAAAAAATTTCGCATTTACTATATATGGATGATTTGAAACTCTATGGAAAGTCAGAAATAGAAATCCAATCATTGACAAACACAGTCCGAGTATTCAGCACCGATATTTCAATGCAGTTTGGCATGGAAAAATGCGCCACTATATCCATAAAAAGGGGCAAAATCACTGCATGTGAGGGAATTGAAATGCCCAATGGCCAATTAATTAAATGCAAAGAAAATGAAGCCTACAAATACTTAGGCATTCTGCAGTTGGATAACATCAAGCATGGAGAAGTAAAAACTATTGTCAGGCGAGAGTACACCAACAGAGTTAGGAAAATTTTGAAATCTAAATTGAATGGTGGAAATACAATCAAGGCCATAAATACCTGGACAATACCAGTTATAAGATACACAGCTGGTATAGTTAACTGGACACAAGCTGATTTGGACCTTTTGGACCGAAAAACCAGGAAACTAATGACAATGCACTACAGTTTACATCCACGTGGTGATACCGATAGACTGTACCTGCCCCGAAAAACAGGTGGCAGAGGATTATTACAGGTGAAGCAAACAGTTGAAGAAGAAAAACATGCACTGGCTGATTATTTAAAAGAAAGTCAAGAACATCTATTAATCGAAGTAAAGAACAAAAATCTACTGAAGGCCCAACAGACGAAACAAGAATACAGAAAAGAAGTGATAAAATCAAGAATGGAGAGTTGGCAGAACAAAGCACTGCATGGCCAATTTCTGGAAAAAATAAAAGATAAAGTGGACAGTGAACAAACTTGGTTATGGTTAACAACAGGTACATTAAAGAAAGAAACAGAGTCACCAATCCTGGCTGCGCAAGAACAAGCTATCCGCACAAATGCCATTAAGGCCAAAATCGAAAAATCCTCTGATGATGCCAAATGCAAACTTTGCAAAGAAGCTGATGAAACTGTTGATCACATACTCAGCTGCTGTAAAAAAATCGTGCAGACTGATTATAAATTGCGGCACAATTCAGTAGCACAAATGATCCATTGGAATTTGTACAAAAATTATAATATTAAAACAGCAACAAACTGGTGGGAACATCAGCCTGAAAAAGTCACCGAAAATCAAATGGTCAAGATCTTGTGGGATTTCCGTATACAAACCGACAAAATACTGGTGCATAATACACCAGACATCACACTGGTTGAGAAAAATAAGGTTACAATCATAGACATCGCAATACCAGGTGATAGCAGGGTCGCTGAGAAGGAACATGAAAAAATCACAAGATACCAGGACTTAAAAATTGAAATTCAACGACTATGGCACAAACCAGCAGTGGTAATTCCAGTGGTAATTGGCACACTGGGTGCTATTCCAAAAGCACTGGAATTACATTAAAAACAGTTAAAAATTGACAAAATCACCATCAGCCAAATGCAAAAAGCTGCACTGCTTGGATCTGCACGCATATTACGAAAATACGTTACAACGTCCTAGGCCCCGGGTGGGGCCCGACTAGTAACCAATGCCAAATCCGGCGAAACAACTGGCCGCTGTGATACAATTGTATAATAATAATAATAATTCCAGTGCTTTTGGAATAGTACCCAGTGTGCCAATTACCACTGTAATTAGCACAAACCAGCAGTGGTAATTCCAGTGGTAATTGGCACACTGGGTGCTATTCCAAAAGCACTAGAATTACATTTAAAACAGTTAAAAATTGACAAAATCACCATCAGTCAAATGCGAAAAGCCGCACTGCTTGGATCTGCACACATATTATGAAAATACGTTACGACATCCTAGGCCCCTGGGTGGGGCCCAACTAGTAACCAATGCCAAATCCGGTGAAACAACTGGCCACTGTGATACAATTGTATAATAATAATAATATCTTGGTGGAGGGGTTTGCATGCTCTAATGATCCTAAGGGCTATGCTGAACAGGTGTAACCATATCAGACAGGTCTCAGGTGAAGGGCCAGACAAAATTTGCTCCACAACTCATTCAAATATGGTGAATAAAAAAAAATTATGCCAGCTGAACCATCGCCTGGATTAACAAGGGTCCCATTGGATGCTATGGCTCCTGGGCATTCCGCACAAAATGAACTACAGGGCTCAGCTCCCTCTGCTAGGCAACCAGGACATGGAGCTGATAAGGTACTGGAAGAAAAAGCAAAAAAGGAAAAAATCTGGACTAGGGAAGAAAACATCTCTATTATGAAAGCTTACGAATGTATCAGATTTGGAAGGTGAACCACATGGATTGTGATATCAGTGATCAAAGGCTAATGGACCAACAACATGTAATTCTGAGCCACCCTACAGCAGAATTAACAGGAATCAAAGCAACTAATGGTCTGAGTATACCAACAAGAAGAGTAACATCAAGAATGATTTGCAGACACAAAAGCAAACTGAGAAAGAAAGGGAAGAAGAGGCTGCTGAAATGGATGAAAATAAAGAACAAGGAAGCACTGAAGAACAAGCACCAACAGATATTGCTCAATTAGCTGAGAAAATAAAGCATCAAATGGAAGATGCTGAAAGAACACGTTTGTAATTGTAATTGGAGCCCTTAGAGCAATACCTAAAGGGCTACCTCGCTATTTGGAAATTTTAAATTTATCAGACTTGAACATTCTGATTCTACAAAAAAACACCCTACTTGGAACAGTTTATATTCTCCGATGTTAGCTTAACAGTTCCTAGGTCCTTGGTTAGGACTCAAGCTGTTGAGCTACCAACCAGCCCCAAAGGCTGTGAATCTCGCCAAAGATTAACCACATATAACAACAACAACAACAACAACAACAATAATTTGCTGCAAGCTGTGAAAATAGTAACAACAGAAACAAAGGCAGAATATAAGAAAAAAACAGCTGGATGACAGATTAAATAGATGGAAAACCAAAGCTTTGCATGGACAGCACATGAAAAACATTGAAGGAAAATGGGATGACAACTTGACATGGACATGGCTTAAGATAGGAACTATCAAGAAATAAACAGAAGGTTTAATACTGGCTGCTCAAGAACAAGTACTAAAAACTAATGTCATGAAAGCAAAGATACAAAAATCTACTTACAACCCAAACTGCCAACTTTGCAATAACAAAGTTGAAACTGTTTCACATTTAATATATGAATGCAGCAAAATTGCACAGATTACAAAGCTAGACATGACCGAGTTGCTAAATTAATCCACTGTTCCGCATGTAAAAAATATGATTTGCCTGTTTACAGAAAGTCATGGGAACATCAAGTAGAAAAAGTTATCGAAAATGAGAAGGTGAAGATCTTGTGGGACTTTGAAATACAAACGGATCCTCATTTGGAGCACAACATGCAGATATCACGGTTGTAGAGGGCTGAAGTATACAGTTTATTGATATCACTGTTCCTGCATCTGCCAGATTTGAAGAAAAATAACTAGAAAAAATAATGAAATATTGCAACCTGGCCATCGAAATTACATGGCTGTGGATGAAGCATTTAACAGTGATACCCATTGTCATCGGGGCACTTGGCACCTGTCCAAGAATTTTACAAGATACATCAACAAATTGCAGCTTCCTGCAATAACACCAGTGGAACTGCAAAAAAAAAAAGTGCTACTTGGAAGATCTTATATTTTAAGAAGGTACTTGGTTGATACCTAGGATGCTGGCAGAAACCATATCAACCATTAGCATTGTCACTGGTATTTGTAATGCATTTTTGAATGTTCAGTTGGCTAAATTTCATGTTTAATGAATAAAGTATATAATAATAATAATTTCTTTTATTCATTAGATATGAAATTCAGTCAACTTAACATTCAAAAATGCATCAGAAATACCATTAATTGGTACTAATGGTTGATATGGGTTGCTGCTAAGTATCAACCAAACATTTTCTTAAAATATATGATTTTCCAAGTAGCACAGTTTTTTTCAGTTCCGCTGGTGTTATAAAATTTTTGGACATGTTACCAAGCACCCGATTATAATGGGTATCACTGTTACATGTTAATTCATAACCATGTACTTTCAATGGCCAGGTTGCGATATTTCATGATTTTTTTCCAGTTCTTTTCCTTCGACTCTGGAGTCTTCTGGTACAGTGATATCAATAAATTGCAGGTTGTTGCTGTTGTTGCTGTTGTTGTTGTTGTTATGCAGAGAAATTCCTTCAGAAGCATTAAATTACTTTTCCACAATATTGATTCTCTGCTAGATCATGTCCAGTTTCTTTATCAAGCTTCATATGTTACTATGATGCCTGCTATTAAATGACAAGTCTTATAATCCAATGGCTACATTGAAACATATTTTCAATAGCATCATTGGAAGTGCTCAGTTGTATTATTTGCAGTACATACTGTGTAACAGAATAAGGAGGTTATGAAAACTATTTCATTTGTTTTTAATGATGAAAGCCTCCTTATTTCATATAATTGTCTAAACAAATCTCTAATGTAGAGTTTCCTTTTCTATTACAGAAACAGTTTTTATATATCAACTCCAAATAAATTACATTTCAAATTGAAGAAAACTAATCCATGGGTATTACACTGCATTCTGCAAATAGTAATTACATTTCATTTAAGATTTCCTGACAGATACCATATTTTTTTCCACTTTTTAGCTTGGTTGTCATTTTTTAAAAAATGCAGGATGTTGATAATCATTGTTGTTGTTTAGAATGTACAAATGGAGGTTTCTTTTTTTCCAGTTAATAATTTTACACAAGGCACATAAATATGTGTTATATAGTTAGTATATAAAGTAAATATTATGTTTTATTTATTAATTATTTATTTTATTTTGGGTTTATTATTTTTACAAATAACTCAAAGCACTAACATATCCAATGCACTTTGAATACATACATTGGTTGCACATCCTTTGGCTCTATCTTTATGGTACAGTATGGATAGGTCATTCATAATAATTGAGTTTTGCAAAACATCCCAATAAATTGTACACAAAATAAATACTAGAGGTTAAAATCAGATGTAGGCATACTTCGCACAGCCAAGATTATCTAAACTTCTATTGATTTCAAGGTATTTACTCTGACTAACTTTGATCTATGGATTGCTTTGCAAATAGTTTTTTAGTTACGAGTATATTTTCAAAAATAATACAAGCAGGTCCGTGTAATGTGTGCATTACAAAGTGCATGTTCTATCAATTTCTATCCTATATATACTTTTCCCTTGCAGAGTCTCCTGGTTTTTTCCTAATGCTCAGGATTATTCGCAACTTTTTTATTTCTACTATTTGATGGCATTTTTGCAAGTTGGTAGAGGCCAATAGTGTAATTGTTATTGTATTAGTCTTCATTTCTTTACAATATCCAGGCCAGCCCATCTGTTTCATGATCCAAAGATGTTCCATGGTAGGTGTTTTCTCATGCCATCTACTTATGATTGGACCATTCAAGTGGAAGCTTGGATGTGGAAGATGCCAGAACCCCATTCCATTCATGGAAATGTTTCTGACCATTTTTTTAACAAACTGAATTTAATAAGGTAGTTGATTGCTATTAATATTTGCATTTAAGATCATTAAAAAAGTTGCTCTCTGAGTTCTTCCATACATATACATCAGTGGTGGGTTTCAATTTATTTTACTATCGGTTTGCTCTTGTGTGCGCATGTGCTCACATGATACTTTTGCGCATGCGTAGAAGTGTTCAGACAGATAACCTCCTGCCACTGCCACCACCGGTTCGCCTGAACTGGGCGAACCAGCAGAAACTCACCTCTGATATACATATGCATACACACACTCGCACACACACACACACTATAAGAAACATATGTCCTTAAACAACCACACTATTAAAGCAATACATTGTTACCAGCCTCCGTCTTTTATACAATCATGTGATATTGTAGACACATTTCTATATCATTTGAGCAATTTGATAGAACTACAGATAATGGATTGAATTTGACTGACTATTAAAAGAAAGAAAAGAAAAACTTTCATTTTTTTTTACTTGTGTCCTCCAGTTGCAAGGACAGATGTGTGCAAAATGATTTTCCTAATTTTATCCTGTGAATCAGGACTCTTGATTCCCAATCCCCTGTCCTTGCCAGTGAATCAAGCTGCCAAAAGCTTTCCCCGTTTTTCATTTTTCTGAGTAATTTAATTCACCTTGAATCAGAACACATATTGAATGCCTATTAGCAAACCTGGACTGAGGACAGAATTTATAAGCAGGATTTTTTTTTCTCCTAAAGAACCTCTGCCGAATATCTTAGAAATTTAAAGCCATCTGGTTTCACAGTAAACTGGTTAAGAATTAATTAGAGGCACATGTTAACTGTTGTGATGGTAGAACTGTTGTCATTTATCTACTAAAAATGAAGGAAAAAGGAGGAAAACTAGTGTTCAAAATAAATACTAAGACATTTTAGTTATTGAAAATAAATAACTTTGGATAGTAGCCCTTAACTTTAAAGGTACCAATGGTACAGTATTCCAAAATTGTAGAACATACACTGATTATTAATAAAAGCTGTTATACGTGTTATTGGTAAACCCCAATCCCACCAGCATTATTGAAATTATGTCATCACACATATTTACAGGATAATAGGCTTTGTACATACTTTTGTATTGGCCTCCAAAACCCAATTCTGTGCATGTTGGCTTTGCTCCAGCAAGTATTCATGCTGAAACTGCAGTTATCTGCAGGAGGCTAACATCATTTGAACAATGGCAGGGAATGTGCTTATCAGGAACAATTCTTGGGAATACTGCCAATGCTGAAGCAGGACTATTTTCATTTCTTATGTCTAGTCCTTGTAAAAGAGAAAATGTCTGAGAATTAAATAAAAAGATGTGAAATACCACAGTATCATTAAGCAAGTATTTTTTGCCCAATATTTTCATTCATGCACATACTGGAACCCATATAAAAAAAACCATTAAATATCTTACTGAATGGGCAGGTTGCTGTAGATTCACCTGAGTCCTGGTGGCATTTATGTGAAATGCAGTTGGCACAAAGTAGATTCAAACTTCACTCTCCTTCAAAGCCAGAGAACAATAATTTCTTGTAATATTTGTAGTAGGTTGTCCCTCGTAGAGATGTGCCCAGACGGATTTCAGGTGCTTCATCAGCTGAGAGCCCAGGGAAGGGGTGGAGGTATGGCTGTTGTTATCCGGGAGTCTTTAGCACCTCGTAGGATCCCTGCTCCGGAGCTTGTCGGGTGTGAGTCCCTGCTGGTAAAGTTGGACCTCAAGGGTCAAGTGGGTTTGCTGTTAACGTACCTGCCTCCCAACAGCGTTGCAGCAGCCCTCCCCTCGCTCCTCGAGTCGGTAGCTGAGCTGGCAATTGAGTTCCCCAGGCTTATGGTCCTGGGGGACTTCAATCTGCCTTCGCTCGGTGAACACTCTGATGGGGCGCAGGAGTTCATGGCTTCCATGACGGCCATGGGCTTGACCCAGGTAATTCGGGGCCCAACCCATTCAGCGGGTCACATGCTCGACCTCGTATTCCTCTTGGAGCAGTGGACTTGTGATCTTGGTCTGAGGGGTAATGAGATCATACCCCTGTCGTGGTCAGACCACTGCCTACTGAGGCTTGACTTTCGGAGGCCAAACCCCCACTGTAGGGAGGAGGAACCGACCAGGTGGTTCCGCCCCAGGTGACTTATGGACCCTTTGAGGTTCCAGACGGAGCTTGGGGTTATTCCTGATACCCTTGCCCACAGTCCGGCGGAGACTCTGGTTGCTGCCTGGCACTCGGCAGCATCGGAGACCCTTGACCGGATTGCGCCACTGCGGCCCCTCTGAGGCGGCGGATCCCGGAGGCCTCCTTGGTTCACCGAGGAGCTCCGGGAGAGGAAGCGCCAGAGGAGACGCCTAGAGCACCTGTGGAGGTCCGATAAATCTGAATCGAACCTAGCACTCTTAACAACTTGCACCAAGGAATACATCAGGGCACTTAGGGCAGCAAAAAGATCATATATTGCCACCTTGGTTGCGTCCGCTGAGTCCCGCCCAGTCGCCCTGTTTAGGATAACCCATTCCCTCCTAAATAGGAGGGATACGGGGGACCCCTTGCAGGGTAGGGCTGAGGATTATGTCCAATTCTTAGCGGACAAAGTTGCTCGGTTTCGGTCAGATTTGGACTCCATCTTTGCAGATCCAGCCGAGGCACAAGAGGATGAATTGGTAAATCACCCCTGGGTTGAGTTTCAGGATGTTGCCCCCGGGGATGTGGACAAGGCCATGAGGGCTGTGAGTGCCTCCACCTGCGTACTGGTCCCGTGTCCCTCCTGGCTGGTTACTAACAGCAGTGAGGTGACACGAGGCTGGATCCAGGCGGTTGTTGCTGCCTCCCTTCGGGAGGGGCACTTCCCCGCCACACTTAAAGCGGCGGTGGTGAGACCCCTCCTGAAGAAACCATCCTTGGATCCAGCTGTACTCAACAACTATCATCCAGTCTCCAACCTCCCCTTCATAGGGAAGGTTGTTGAGAAGGTGGTGGCCTTCCAGCTTCAACGGTCCTTGGAGGAAGAGAGCTACCTTGACCCCTTCCAGTTCGGCTTCAGACCTGGTTACAGCACAGAAACCGCTTTGGTCGCATTGACCGATGATCTCTGGAGAGCCAGGGATGGAGGCCATGCCTCCATCCTGGTTCTCCTTGATCTCTCAGTGGCTTTCGATACCATCGACCATGGTATCCTTCTGCGACGACTGCGGGAGGTGGGGGTGGGAGGCACTGTTTTACAGTGGTTCTCCTCCTACCTCTCGGACAGGTCGCAGTCGGTGTTAGTTGGGGGGCAGAGATCGACCCCTAGGCCCCTAACATATGGGGTGCTGCAGGTTTCGGTCTTATCCCCCCTACTATTCAACATCTACATGAAACCGCTGGGCGAGAGACTTCCTGGGAGGAGCTTGCTGGTGGTGGCAGCAAAAAAATCAGCTGCCTCCGAATTCCTGGCTACGTACCTGTTTAGAGGATCTTCCATCTGACGTCTTATCAGGTTTTCTTATCCTTCAGGCAAGAAGGAAAGAAGAAATTGTTTTTCTGGCAAATGCTCTTCGATTTTTGCAGCTTTGTGCTTGCAGGGAAAGGGGGGCTAGCCCAAGGCAGAACGGCTGTCCGTGCTGGGAATTTCAAACTGCCTTGTGCAGGACAAAGTAGGTCTCCCTCACTCAGTTCCAAGTTTTGTTTGATTTAATCTTATCACGAGCTGAATCCATTTCCGTGGACAATAATTGTTTATCAACATTTTAGCTTCTTTTCTTTTTCTCCTCCGAAAAATTATTTACTTAGAGGCTTTTAAAATGGCGCCGAGCAGGCTGGTTTCTCCGGTAATAATGAACACTTTTTGTTAATCCTCACAAGAATTCACAAGAATTCAAAACAAAAGAGATTGCTTATCATATGTTTTGGTTTCACAATAGGCCAGCAGAGGCTTTTTAATTAGTTTCATTTCTACTCCTTCATTAACTTTGCTTATCTGGAAGTTAAATGGTGATGAATCTGCTGAACGGTCTTGTTACAATGTTTACTCACTGAAAGTTCTGCCAAGCCTTAAACTTCAAAATAAAAGCCTCTTTACTTAAAGCTGCATATTCAGGCAATAGAGTTTTATTAACTGCAGGCAGATAAATTTTGAAATGGCTTTAAAACCAAATATTAACTTGAAGTTGTAAATTTTTTTTCTTATTACTATTCAAAATACCAGCTTCAATTTTGTAAAAGGCTTTCTTATCCAGCTGCGTTACAAGATGCCGATTTTATAGCTTCTGCGTTTGATATATGACACACTCAATCAGCTCTATTCTCCTGAAGACTTCTCCTTATTAACTGTTAAAAGTCTATAAATAGTATCCCATTTAAAACCGAGGGGAGCAGAGACTTTGTTTGTTTGTGCGTTTTTTTTATAATGGCTCCCAAATCGAAGCAGTCTAAGCGTTTCCTTAATAATACATCTCAAGAAATTGTTACAAAATCGCTGCCCTTGCCTCCCACGCCCTCTACTGGAGATCTCTTAACGCAAGAATTTCTTTTTGAAACCCTTAAAGAGTTCAGACAGGAAATTAAACAACTTTTATCGGACTTATATGATAAACTGGACGCCAAGATTGCTCAAACAAGGGAAGATACGATCAGAATTATGACTGTTATGACAGATTATGTTTCTGAAATGGAGGACAAATTGGAACTTTTGGAAAAAACTAATTCTAATTTGACATCTAAAATTCAAACGTTACAACAGGAAGTTGAAAATGCTCAAAAACAACTCGTTATGATAAATTACAATAAGACTGTGTTTGCAATAAGAGTCAGAGGATTGCGTGAAAAGGAACAGGAGAACTTGAAACAGACCTTTTTTGAGGCTTTCAGACGTTCGGTGGGAAGTCCGGGATTTAACTTTGATTGGCAGATTCAAAAAATTTATCGCCAGAACTCGTGTGTAGCAAAACAACGACAGCTTCCGAGGGACATAATTATATATTTCACCACAAGAGAATCCAGAAATGCAATAATACAGAAGTTCTACAATAACAGGCTGCGAATCGATGGACAGGACTTGATTGTTTTTAAAGAAATACCATCTCAAATATTAAGAGCAAGGAGAGACTACACTTTCTTAACTGAAAAACTCAGAGATTCTCAGATACAATATAAATGGGAAGTGCCATCTGGTATCACAGTCACATTTGAGAACCAAAAATATCGTCTCAATTCTGTTTGCGAAGCCCGAGATTTTTACAACAAAACTCTGAAGGCGGGACTTTCTGACTTATCCGGACTTGGAGAAAGACAAGGAGAAGGAGAAGATAAGTAGCGGGACATGTGGCTACAAGGCGGAGGGTGTTGTTTTCCCCTTCCGGAAGGGCAGAAGAGTAAAGAATAAAGATCCAGCTATGCCTTTAAAATACTTCTTAAATTTTTAATTTGAATAAAATTTCAGGACTCCTGTCTGGTATAAAATGACAAAGCTGTATACCGATGAAGAGATATTGAGACTGAAAGAAGCGGTGCTGAACTTGGACATATATTGTATGGGACTTATATAAGACTTGTTTGAATCTTAATTTAAACTGCGCATGATCTATTCTTTGGGGCGAGGAGAGCGGAGATCGTAGTTTTTTTTGGATTGTGGTTTGGGATGAATGGAGTCGGGTGGCGTGGGGTAGATGGAAGGGTAGTGAAAGTTCAATTAGATTACCTTGATCCAGAATGTAAGCTGATTTTTGTATAAATTGTTATTTGAATACAAGGTTAAGAAAGATTATCCGGAGAGTCTACACGAGGGTGGAGTAAATATGGGAGGAGCAATGGATGAGGATAAAATATATATGCGGACACGGGTAAAGGCAGGATGGAAGGTATAGAATTTATATGCGGAAGCAGGTAAAGATATTGTTTAAGATTTTAAAAATAATGAGAAGCTGAGGTTAATGTTAGAGAGTATATTGACTTCTCTTTCTTGGGGGGGGGTTTTCCCCCCTTTTTTTCCTTTTATTATTCTTTTCTTTTTTGTTCTTTATTTTTTTTTATTTTTATTTTTATTTTGCAACTTCTAATCTATTTGGTTTCAATATACTCCAGACTTTGCTTGATAAAGAACGATGCCGGGAATGGGACCTGGGAAGTCGGAAGGGGGTCAGGTAGGGGGGTTCAGGGGGTGGGTGGGGGGGAGGGTGGAAATATAGACTCAATTTTCAGAACAATGAATGCACTTGGATACTGTTGCTTTTTTTTTCCCTTTTTTTTTTCTTTTCTTCGTTCTTTTCCTTTTATTTTTCTTTTGTTTTAGTACAAAACAAATAGACCAATGAATACTAGAAATACACCGAAGCGAGGTGTAGAGGGAAAGAAGAGGGGGGAATTAAGAGGGAGTGAGAAGGGAATGTAAGGAGGGTGAGATGGTGGGAAGGGGAGAAAGGAATGGCTGAGGGGGAAGGGAAGTAGAAGAGGGGATTGTTGGAAGGGGGAAATGAAAGTTGGAGGGGTAGAAGGAAGGGTGTATGTAGGATAGAAGTGTTATGAGTTGTTTATTGTCTCTTTTTTTTTTAACTGCACAGTATTTAAGTGATTGTATAAAGGAAAATGAAAATGTAATAAAAGAAGAAGAGATAAAAAATTAGCATATTACAAATAATAGTGATTATGGTTATTCTCTGTGATTTTCATGTATACCATTTCTAAATCTGGAAACTCTATAAGTTGTATACTAATACTACTATTGCTACTAGTAAGTTATAAAATTAAATACTACATAACCTAAAAAAAAAAAAAAGAAACCGCTGGGCGAGATCATTCGGAGGCACGGGATAAGATACCACCAATATGCGGATGATACGCAGCTGTATCTGTCCACCCCGTGCCAACTCAATGAAGCGGTGGACATGATGAACCGGGGTCTTGAAGCCGTTAGGGACTGGATGAGGGCTAACAAGCTTGTACTCAACCCGGAGAAGACCGAGTGGTTGTTGTGTTTCCCTCCCAATAATTTGGTTAGTGTTCCATCACTCAGGCTGGGGGGTCAAATTTTATACCCCTCAGACAGGGTTCGCAACTTGGGAGTCCTCCTGGACCCACAGCTGACTTTCGACCACCATCTGATGGCTGTGACCAGGGGGGCATTTGCCCAGGTTTGCCTGGTGCGCCAGTTGCGACCCTACCTGAACCGGGAGGCTCTCACAACAGTCCCTCGGGCCCTTGTAACCTCTAGGCTGGAATACTGCAACGTGCTCTACATGGGGCTGCCCTTGAAGAGCATCCAGCGACTTCAGCTAGTACAGAATGCAGCCGCGCGAGTGATTGTGGGCGCACCTCGGTTCGCCCACATAACACCCATCCTCCGCAAGCTGCGCTGGCTACCTGTTGATCTCCGGGTGCGCTTCAAGGTCTTACTTACCACCCATAAAGCCCTTCATGGCAGTGGATCTGCATACTTGAGAGACCGCCTCCTGCCAATTACCTCCTTGCGACCTATTCGATCGCACAAATTAGGCCTCCTCTGAGTTCCATCTGCCAGTCAGTGTCGACTGGCAACTACGCGGAGGAGAGCCTTTTCAGTAGTAGCTCCGACCCTTTGGAACGATCTCCCCGTGGAGATTCGTACCCTCACCACCCTCCAGACCTTCCGCACAGCCCTCAAGACCTGGCTATCCCGTCAGGCCTGGGGATAAAGATCGTAATCTGCCCCCACCCGAATGATGAATGTTGTGTTTTATTTTTACTTGCACTGTTTTCAAGTTTATTGTTTTATTGTCTTGTATCCCCTTCCCTATAAATTGTAAGCCGCCCTGAGTCCCCTCAGGAAAATGGCGGCCTATAAATAATAAACTAAACTAAACCAAACTAAATATATAAAGTGAAGCAAGATGATGACAGTGTTATGCTGAAGACTGTTTTTCATCAGGTGGACTTGGGGCTTTAGTCAGGGTGGAGGGAATTATGAACAGTTCCCAAATATCAGTCAATTTTGGCACAAAACCTTCAGACCTCTGCTAAAATGCTGGTGATAAATAGGAATTTCACCTTTCAACATGACAATGACCCAAAGTAGACCCCCAAATCATTGAAAGAATGGCTTCACCAGAAGAATATCAAAGTTTTGGAAGGTCCTAGCCAGAGCCCCAGCCCTACCATAAATCCAACTGAAAATCTGTGATATGACCTGAAGGAGATGTCCTTGTAATCTAACAATTTTGAACACTTTTGCAAGGAAGGTGTTTGTTTTATTGTTAAGTTGTCCCCCTTAAAAAGATTTCAAATTGTTTTAAAATTGAATTGTACAACTTATACTATATGCTACATTTAGAAAAAATTCTGAATTGATTTATCTTGGTCTGATTTATATCTAAAAAATCTGGCAATTTAACAGGGGTCTGTAAACTTTCTATTTCCACTGTATACATAGAAATAATCTATAATACATGTCACATCTACTGTGGCTATAACTCTTTATCATAATCACATATATCATTGTTTTGATTAAAAAAGAAATAATGATCACATTTCACCAATATTTTTGAAAGCATGAATCAGACATTATAAAAAAGTGGGGCTTCCTCTGAGCGGTAACTTTTAGTCAAATCATCCAGTTTCAAACTGTATTGTAAATAGAATTTCTTTCCTTTCAACAGTGATTACCCTTTTACCAATCTGGATTATTTTAGGAAAGACTTATAATTATTGAGATTCATTAGTCACCAGAGCAATCAATGCACAGCTCTGAAGAATAGAAAAATGTTAAAAATCAAAGGCTGAAGGTTTTTGAATGGAGAAAATGATATCTGCAAAATCATAGCACTTGTTAAAACAAGCAAAAATATGAAAAGATTTTCTTATCATTAGGCATCTTTTGTGCAAGTGTGAAAAAGGTAATTACTCTTCTTCATTAGAACATCTCTTTAAGTTGGTTAAAAAAACTTTAAGTGCTAATTACATATGAACCCATCAAAACTAAATTAGGAACAATTAGTACTCATATTCATTACCAAAGGAAAGGAGGAGAAAATGTATTTGTCGACATTAAGACATTATGTGGGGAGTTTTATTTGGTACGGAAATTGTATCAAAGCAATTGGTCTGTTTAGATCAGTAGTCACTAACAACCCCCTTTGGGGGGAAAACTTATGAATTCCTTTCATGGTTAAGAATATTAAGGTTCAGGTAAAAAAGGCATTACATGGATAAACACTGGATTCTATGCACTTTCCTGAAAAAGCCCATTTTGATACCACTTTTATGTCATCACTGGTGAGAGAATTGGAGCAAAACATTTTGGCTAAGATCAGAAACAGATAAATGCCAGAAGTTGGATGGACGATAGGCAGGCAAACAGGCAGGCAGACAGACTCGTTAGATATTTTGAATTTAGGAATATATTTTACAGAATAACCATAGTTTCTTTACATAGGATTTATTATTGATTTTACTATTTCCAGCACTTAAAGAGTATAGGGTCTAAATTTATTGCCTGAGTAAAAGGACAGAATGCCAATGTTCCACTACTATCTTCACAATATCACAAGTTTGCCTGAAAATAAGGCCATGCCAGATTTTTGGGATGGGCAAAAATATAAGCCCTCCCCCCAAAATAAGCCACTTGGACAATGCCTCCCCTCCAGCCAGGCAGAGCACCACTTACCGACCTAGTGGTATCCCAAAGGCACCAAGTCATGGAAGTGAGGGGGGGAGGCACTCGTTAGGTTGGTGAGGGATACCGCTAGGTCAGTGAGTGGCACTATGCCCAGCTGGAGAGGGGGGTTGCTGGGCAGCTGCTCGTGAGCGTGGACACCTCATGGCTGTTGTATTGCACTGCTGCAACACCACACCATAGTCGATTGCCACTGAGGCTCTGCCTGGCTCCTTGGGAGCCCACTCACAAGACACAGCCGCCTGGCAACCCCAAAACAATAAGCCCCCTTGATAATAAGGCCCAGGCCATATTTTGGGGGTCAAAAGAAAATAAGACCATGTCTTATTTTTGGGGAAACACAGTATTATTTTAAGAAGCTGAGTGGACTGGAAATTGCAGCAGCCCATGGTCTTATGATCCTACTTTTTTTAAATCAATTGTCAGCAATTTCCAGCAAAAAAAAAAAAAGATCCATGGTGTAAAACAGATTTGCTTGTATTTTCTTAATGATGATAATGTTTATTTAATGACTGGCACAAAAAAGATAGTATCATACAAAAAATGATCACATGGTGATCTGTTTAATGACCACAATAATTTATAATCACACTTTCAGGCTAAGCTATTATTGTAAGTCAAGGACGTGTAATGAAGGACTTGAGCTGCTCTTTGAGCTCAACTTCTTTATATTCCTCATTGGATGCCCCTCCAAATACAGCATAGGCTGATACATGGTCCCACCAATCCAAGATACATGTACTGTAGCTCCCACCTTATTGGTGATCCAAACATAAGTTTTTAAAAACTTGGTTGCTCTCTTTATAAATTGTATCCTAAATGTATGTCATGATGAACCTAAAATGTCAGGTAATTAGGATTTAATAGTTGCCAGCTGATATAAGGTTGTCAGCTGTAATCTGTAAACTGATGCAATAAGGATGATTCAGCAATACAGGTTTAAGACTTTGGTGGGATCCACACAAATCATTTATTGTTTTAAGAGGTGTGTATGTATGTATGTATGTATGTATGTATGTATGTATGTATGTATGTATGTGTGTATATATATATATATATATATATATATATATATATATATATATATCCATTAGAGAGCATTTCTCTCTCTCGTTGTGTATCTCATTTCTCTCCTTGCATCTGCAGCTGAGTGGTAAGGGGTTTAGCTATCATGCGGATGACTGTATACATGTATATATAAACCATTATTAATTGTCTAAAGGTTCTGTGTGCTGTGTGCTGTGTTGTGCTCCTGGGTTTATCTCACATTAACACTCACACTGCCAAAACTCTGACATAAAATAAACTTCCGAAATTATAGAAACAAAAAACAAAGCACTGAACAACAGCATGTTTGCCTTTACATACAATTTACACATTTGGAACATTATTAAAATTAGATATTCAATATTCTGGCAAAAAATGTAGGGAAAATTGAATAATTTCACATGCTAAATGGAGATCCTTGAATTTCCAAAATATATTATATATTTTCCTCTGAAAGATTTTCTGTTTTTTTTCTGTTTAATTTCTTTTGATCAGACAGTTGAGCTTTAAATCTCCAGGGCTTTGACCCATCCCCTTAAAAAAAAAAAAGTGGAAATCACTTTCAACAATGATTACATAGTGAAAGAGCATCCAGCCATAGTTTCAAGAATCTTCCACCATATCCATAAGAATATTATTATTTCCAACATCGTCTCCATTTTGAATAAATTTTTGAGGGCATTTTTTTCTTATCAGATTTTATGAGAACAGGAAAAAATACGCTAAAGAAAGGTTCAGCATAGCACTAGTGAAAAATTTCACTGAAGTTTATTGAAAAGTCTGGCATTGTCTAAAATGTCAACTGGGAGGGAATTGCAGAAAAGAAAGATGGATGGATAACTAGAAAAGTTAGCAGAGGCAAGATAAGCCACTAATAGTTTCAGCTGCAAGGACGTAGATCATTGTAACATGACAGTGGTTTTATTCTTTTGATCTAGTAAGGTAAATTGCATTTGCAAGGATGCAATATCACTTTAGGATCTGAGGCTTTGACCCTATCAAAATAAATGTAAATTGATGGCAAAAAAATATTTTTTTAGAAAGTGATCTGAATAGATGAATGTCCTCACCTACAGTGATATGACCAAGAAAAGGTGATTTGGTGACCACAGGGACTTCTTCATACATCATACTGCTAAATTATAAATTTACTTCCACAAATAACAATCGTCTGCATGTATAGCTTTAAAAGAGATTTGGACACTTTCATGTAGGACAACTCTCTAGATGGCCAATAGTAATGATAGCTAAGAGTGCTCTCCAGTATCAGAAGACGATGTTGGAGTATAGAAATAGCAATATGCCCCCTAATACTAATGGACAAAGGACTTGGAGGAAACTAGAACTTTGTTGTTATTACATGTTGACAGTGAAAATGCTTATGAAGAAAAATGGAAATATATTAATTTCCATAATAGCAACATCACTTAGACTTATATATTGCTTAATGGTGCTTTACAGCCCTTTTCTAAGCTGTTTAAAAAATCAGCACATTGCCTCCAACAATCTGGACCCTCATTTTACTGATTTCTGAAGGATGGAATGCTGAGACAACCTTAACCTGGTCAGGATCAAACTCCTGAAAGTGGACAGAGTCAGCCAATAATACGGCATTCTAATGGAACAATAATTGGACAAATTGTTGGAACTAGTGGAGATGGCCAAATTAGCTGCTTTAATAAAAGAGAAAAATATATTTAACTTTGTTTCTAGATTTTGTGCTTGAGATAGGAAAAAATGAAATTTTGACTTTGAGATTTATTGATTAGCCTTTTTTGTTATAGAAATGACTATACAGAGCATAGTATAGTATGGTATGGTATGGTATGGTAAAAAGTTGAGACGATAATGTTATTATGTTCATTGTAATGCACTAAAAAGAGTCAGAAGTGAATGTTTTCTCCCCTTTATTCTACACTTCTCTCTTTCCCCCTTTCCCTTTTCCAATTTTCCACTATTTTCATTGTTATTTGTATTTTATGTTCTAATAAGTTTAATAAAATTATGTTATAAAATAAAGATGTCCCTTATTCCTGATGTTTCGGTTGCATGATTTTACAGGGATCTGGCTGTACAGTATTGAACAGAAAGTAACGAAATAGCTGTTTAGTCTTCACAAGGCCTATTTTTATGTTGAGATTCACTAGTACTGTATTCATCTTCTTGAAGCAGAAATCAGAGGTTGATGCAAATTTGAGATGTACAGTTTTTGTTTATAAAAATTATGCAATGCATTTTTTTTTTTAAAAAGAAAGAAACCGTAATAGGTATTGGTAGAGCCAAGAAAGCATTTTCAAAGAATTAGTAATCCAAGATAGAACATACAAATGTAAATATCATTTAAATATGATTTACTCTAATTGTTGAGGTTTTAAAAGAATCGCCTTCATAAGATAATGAAACTTGCACATTATGCTAGCTAGATTACATACTCCACAGTGCCCAGATTTTCCCTTGGAATCAATGTATATGAAATGATTGAAATGATCGAAACAAGCAAAAAATGTATCTACATTTGCTCTCTGAAGAAGAGTACTGGTGAATGAAGCTCAGAAATGAATTTAGGACTCATGATATTTCACACTTAGCTCATGTACAAGAAACCAAAGATCACTTAGAGGTAACCTGAATGTATCTGAAAGCTCCAACAGAAGAAAGAGAAGTATTGTTAAAAGCGTAGAACATCTAACTGTTATTGATGTAGCTTTTAACATCCATTTATCACAAATTATTCTTTGTTGATACAGTTTGATTTACTTCCATCTGTAATCTGTGGTTTTATCAAATTAATCAGTCTGCATAGCCTAAAATTACTGACTGCTTGTAAATGATTTTTTAAAGTATTGTATTAGAGAATACTACACACCTGGGAATAGCACAGCATGCTCTGAGAACTATTGTCTGCCACTGATCCACCCACTTTAGATATTTATCTAAATGCACATGTTAGATTGGATATCATTTAGAATGAAAGACATTTAATATAAATGGCATCTATTTCACAGTGTTGGGAAATGAGATACTTCATAAATGTTTATAAGTATAAATAAAAACGTTCTATACTTGTTATTAACTTTGCCATTTATCCAACTTCCATTCAGTCTTTGATCACAATGACTTTGAAACACTCTAGAAAAGCATGCAACAATTAAGAGAGCTTTAATCATTGTTATAAACCTCCTGAGAGTAGGCACTGTAATAAAATTGGCATATTACGGATATGAAAAAATAATTGCAGGTACAACTAAACATGATTAATGATCAGACAACAGCCTAAACATGAAGAGAATATTAAGCAGTCTAAGATACAGGTCAGAGCAAGATCATTATTCTACTGGCTGATTTTTCCAGTAATTCCAATTAATTCCATTAATGAAATATAGAGTTAGAACATAATGACGTAATATTGCTGGTGACTTAACAGGGCAGATTAAAGGACCAATTGGCAAGAAGAAGACCTGGTACATTAATTATTTCACACCTGATTTAAATCAACCAGAAATTTAGGCCACAGGGCAATGCTTAGTGAAGACTACTTAATCTCATTTCCTTAATTTTGCTCTGTTGGGGCATAGCTATATAATGGGGAAAGATGGAATATAAAAAGAAGTGATGATCTCAGGGGATGTGATACATGGCTGCCACTTTAAAAAGATAGGGCATTTTTTTTCTTACCTTCAGATGTTTTACAATGACAATCCTTTCTAGTCATTTGCTTTCTTGCTTTCTACTTCAGCAGATGAAGATATTTCTCCTTGCTGGTTTATGAATTGGTGTATACAGAAACAGCTGCATCTGATTTGTGAGGTTGGGTTAGGGGAAATTATGAAAAAGTAGCAAATAATAGGAAAAGGTTTTCATAGTTCCTGTACCCTAGACCAGCAGAGAGAGACGCTGAAATTTCAACCTGTTAGAGGTACCATTGTCTGCATCAGATGACATTATCAACTGTGTGCCAAACAATGTCATTATTATCACTGTACTATGACTTTGCCACTAATTATATCATCTTCTTTAATTGGTATCGGGGATGGGATTTTGTTCTTTGTAATGTTATTCTTCAGTTAAATCTGCTTTTCTGTTGGCCAGAGAATGGTTTGGGTCTACCTTTCACCCTACATATCTAGTCAGGTTTATGCAAAAGGAAACTGTATATTGAAATTGTCTATAATTTCAATCGTGTGTTAAGAACACAAAAGACTGGTGCCACTTTGTGCAGTTAACTTCCCACTAGTTGTTTCAGGATGACAGAAGGCAGTGTGATAGGGGTGATGTGAAAATGTGTCACTGGAACCATAATGTAATATATTGTACTTTAATTTCTTTTGCTGATTGAAAGATTTGCCATGTACCTTCTGTCAGAAAATGCTTTGCAGATAACCTCATCTGTTACTTTCAGATTATGGATGATGTTTTATACTTGTCATTTTGAGACTGGACTGTTCAACTGATAACTATTCAGAAAAAGGTTTTATTTTATAGGGCAGGAGTTAGAAGAGCAGGAAAGGGAAAAGTTTTCTCTCTTGCAATGACACATGTTTAGACCTAGTTCACTTAAAACTTAGTTATAGTGTGGATTATAAATTGCATTTGAAATGAGTACACTTTTTTTTTTTATAAAAAATCTATATAAAATATCAAATATTTATTTCCTAGAATGAATTCCTTATTTTTCCCAGGACAAGTATTCATTGCAAATTTGATGTACATTTTGCTCAGCAGTGGTGATCTTTATAAGTCATCTATGATTGCTGCTTATGGAGGGTCACATGATCTATTCATTATATTATATGGCTGTATAAGAACTTTGTTCATGAATCCAGACAGGAAATCGAAACACATACATATTGAAAATACTGTGGATTTAATTTTTTTTTTAAAGAAAATGCAATCTATAAGAAAGCAATCGTGATTAACCTTAATCACGATTCCTGTACTATCTGTTATGGATTTGTCTCTATGAAGCAAATTTGGCAATATCTCCTGCCAACATTATGAACCACATCTAGTTTACAGATGTTCTAAAGGTGGTGCATAGTGGTTGGGAGAAAGAAAATGGCATTTTCATTGTAGCAGTGGGAAAATGTTTAGGGAATAATCCATAGGTAGTTCAGACTGGACAACTTTAGCTAGTGATGTGGTACTATCATAGCAATATCAAAGCTGATTTTAAGATCCTGCTATTTTTTTCATTGAATAATATCACACTTTGCTAGTGTTCTAATATATTTCAAGAATGCTTAAACTTTTAAATATGTTGTGAGGGAAAGACACAGGAGCCATGGAATCAGAGAGTAAGATGTTTATTGCGAGATGACAGCGATTCAAAACGTCCCTGCAACTGTCAGGGTATTTATACTCGAGCCCAAAGCAACTGTCAAATGACCAGCCAATCAGAGAGCTGGTAACAGGGAACATTTGCATATATAACACTCCTTCCCCCCCAGTTATTTGCTTTGTGTATTATTTATTTGCATTTTTTTGTGTGTTGTCCATGTTCACATTTACAATTCACTCCTTCCCCCCAATTATTTGCATATTCATCCTCTGCGCATGCTTGGCAAGACCTTAGGGAAGATTTTTTCCGGTCAAGGAGGCTGGAGAGCGTACATGAAGTCCAAGCCTGTTGGTAACTTGAAATTGCGGTTTCTGTGGGGGGGGGTTTGCTGCGAGCAGGACTGGCGTTTTGGTTGTTTGATTTGAGAGCGGAGACGGCAATTTGGGAGCGTTTGAGAGCGGAGCTGGCCCTGGAGGCGGCAGCGTGGAAGTTCCTGGGCAGGCAGGTGGCCTTGGGAGGCAGGCAGCCTTGTAATGCAAGTGGCCTTGGAAGGCAGGCAGCTTTGTAAGCGCAGGTGGACTTGGGAGGTAGGCAGCTTTGTAATGCAGGTGGCCTTGGGCAACAGTATCTGTTTATTGCAACAATACCGTTTGTAACAGTAGCAAACAGTAGACCGGACAGTCTCTAAAGTTGTGTCTGGTAGATCTTCTTGGCAGAGAGGCAGGCAGACAGGCAGCTTCAGCCACGGTTGAGCCAACGCGATTCGTAGCTCGTCCCTGAGCAGAGGCGACGGCTCCAGCCAAGGTTAAGCATAGGTTGCCCGTCCCTTTGACTGAAGGAGT
Organism: Thamnophis elegans; assembly: GCF_009769535.1. Classification (NCBI taxonomy): domain Eukaryota; kingdom Metazoa; phylum Chordata; class Lepidosauria; order Squamata; family Natricidae; genus Thamnophis; species Thamnophis elegans. The sequence goes on along the minus strand of NC_045541.1, from coordinate 103,277,201 downwards.
CCGTGCCTGTGGATCTACTCAGGTTGGCTTGATCGGAGGCAAAACCCGAGGCAGTGGCAACTGCTGCTGCAGCTCTGACAAGTCTTCAAAGTATTTTCTGTTCGCGTTTGCTTGGTTGCGTTGCGACTGGCTTATTGTTTAGTTTTATTCTTATTCCAGGCTCTGCGGAATCGCGATCCCATCCTCGTCGCCAGTGTTGTATATGTTGTGTGAGGGAAAGACGCAGGAGCCATGGAATCAGAGAGTAAGATGTTTATTGCGAGATGACAGCGATTCAAAACGTCCCTGCAACTGTCAGGGTATTTATACTCGAGCCCAAAGCAACTGTCAAATGACCAGCCAATCAGAGAGCTGGTAACAGGGAACATTTGCATATATAACATAAACCATGTTATTTCTATGAGAACATTGTAAAGTTACAGGGAAACCTATAGTCATGTCTCATGACTGTACACATCAGCGGTGTCAAACTCACGGTGTCACATTGTCATCACATGATGCATTGCAACTTCCCCCTTCTTGAAAATGGGGATGGGGTGGCCAGCATGTGATGCATCCGTCCCACAGGTCAGAAGTTTGACACCCCTAGAATACATTCTGTGTATGTGTGTGTGTGTGTGTGTGTGTGTAAATGTGTTTTTATTTTCCATTTTCATTTTCGTACAGTCACATATATACTGTGCATAACCGGGGCCATATAACATTAAACAATAAACACAGCCATTCCTCTTATCAGCAGTACCCCCCAAAATAAAAACCCAATGTACCTCTTTGACCCTCCATACACCCTTTCTTTCACCCCCCTCCAACTTTCCATCTTCCCTCCATCATTCCCCTCTACCCTACTTCCCCTCCCCCTCTCCCGCTCCTCTCTCCCGATACACTCCCTCCCTTCCTTCTCCCCCTCCCTCCAGTCCTCTCTCCCACCCTCTCTACCCTTCTTTCTTCTATCCCTCTACTCCTCCCTTCGGTGTATTTCTACAATCTATTAATATATTCATCTTGTCCTATTTTTACAGTGGAATTAACGAGCAACAGTATACAGGTGCAGACACGTTACCTTAAAATCTAAGACGTACTATGTTTCCCCCCTCCCCCTCCCCCTAACACCCCACCTCCCTTCCCCCCGACTTCCCAGAGCCCGTAAACAGTATAGATTTTTAACAAACACAGTCTACAATATATTAAGACAAAGGAAATAAAAAAAGAAGTTAATAACATCTATGCATTGAACTCAGCTTCTTCCTGTTGCACTAGCTATGAACAGTTTAGATTATTCCTAATCTTAAACATAGGCTATCTGTAATTTCTTAATCCCATATTTGTTTTGTATATAGTCAATCCATTTTTTCCAGTTTCGTTTATATCTCTCATTTGAATGGTCTTTAAGATATGCCGATATTTTCGCCATCTCGGCTAGGTTTGTGACTTTCAATGTCCATTCTTGAGTTGTAGGCAAGTCTTCCTTCTTCCAGTATTGCGCCAGCAACAGTCTTGCTGCCGTTATTAGGTGCAGAACCAAATTAGTCTCTACCACTGTAAAGTCCGTACATATACCTAGTAAAAATAACTGGGGAGTAAACTTTATCCTTCTTTTAAAGATTGTTTTAAAGAAAGAATATGGGTAAGAAATGTAAAATTCACACAAGCACAAAACCTGAGAGAAAATTTTTATAAGATGTTTTATAGATGGCACTTAGATCCTAGAAAGCTGGCTTCTATGTACCCAAATGTACAGCCTAAATGTTGGAGATGTGGTTCTCTCGATGCTACATATTTTCATATATGGTGGACTTGTCAAAAGGTTAAAGCATTTTGGATAAAAATGTGGTGGATTATGCAAAATATCTTTAATACATTCTTAAGACACATGCATTTTAATTTGTATTATCATATTATTCTTTTTCGTTTATTTTAATCAAGGACAGAATCAACTTAGAACCAAGGATAAATTTCCTGATAGAAGAATTAATCAATGGAATGACTTGTTTCCAGAAATTGATGGTGCTCCAATGCTGGAGGTTTTTAAGAAGAGATTGGAGAACCATTTGTCTGAAATGATATAGGGTTTTCTGCCTGAGCAGAGGGTTGGACTAGAACTGTGATGCTGAACCTATGGCATAGGTTCACCATCACCAGACTAGAAGAACTCCAAGATCCCTTCTAACTTTATTTGGTTATTCAATCTGAGCTGTGCTAATTAAACTGTACTTTATAGGAGCACTATCTCCTCAAATATCTCGCACAGTCACATTTCATCCCAATATATAATTTCTATATAAAAAGTAGAAAATGCAATTTTCATTAAGTCTGTGTTGAAGTAGCCACTGTGCTTACTTTAGCTAATGTGACACAATAAAGTAAGAAGCCTGCTTTATCCATTTTTTTAATCATCCTCCAGAGATTTTGACACAGGCCTTTGATTAGAAACCAGATGCTGTCAATCATTTTCTGCCAGAACCATTATCAGTGTTGAAATGTTTTTTATGTCTTTCTTTAATTATTTGCTCAATCCTGGCTTTAAGGTATAATTTGACATGCCAGATTGTTCTAATCAAAAGCATCACCAGTCACTGCCAAAATGAAAGGAGAAAGGGGATAAAAGATGATAAGTGTAGAGAAAAGACACTCATTTGGAAGTCCTAACACTTATGTAGATAGAGTGTAGACATAATAATCAGCTGTTGAAGTGAAGGAGAAACAAACATAGCTTTAATGGTAAAGGAAAAGTATGTGATTAACATGGCATGCTACATACAGAGAAGAGAGAGGTACATATAACTACAATGACATATAGGACATTCTACAATTTATCCTGTTCTTCCCAGAAAGCAGAGAAAATAATACATATCAATATAACAGTTTTCTTTGTGTCAAGTAAGATGGAATATTGTTTGATTTTTCACTTCCTTTGAAAACCATTTAATTTTGTTAGGAGTTCAAGCTTCCCTTTTCTTATGAAACAACACAATGTATAGACTGATGATGGCTGAAGTACATAGAAGTACCAGCCCAGATTTGGAATATGGTGTAAAATGTCCTTAAACCATGGAATGTTAATATATCATTGGATATACATCTTATTTCACTTTAATTTAACAAGGCATAATATAATACTCATGGACAGTAAAATTATGTTTAAAATGGAAGAATGATAGTATATTAGGTAGTAGCCTGATAAAATGTTTTACATTTGGAGATACATTTGTGGGAGGGGGGAAGAGATATAATTGGTCAATGTGGAACTTTCTGAGAAAGAGTTTCTTTATTATCTCAGCTACATAGCAACAATAGAATGTTCTCCTTATTCCAATCCTATAGGTTTTCTCCCCTTAAAATAACATCTAATGTTATCATAAATCATATTAAATTATATAATTATAAATATATCATAAACATATAATTGTAAGTTAATTTCACATGACACAATGATACTATTTTAAGTTTAAGTTGAAAGAGTGCTTGATTTTAACATCACACTTTCCTTTCCCCCCTCCCTCCCTCTCCTCCCTCCCTCCCTCCCCCCTCTCTCTCTCATTATTAGTGTTAGCTTCAATCAATCCACTGAAGAATGAAGGAAAATATGTATATCGAACTAACTTGGTAACTTTCCCTTCTATTTCAAGAAGCCTCCCTTTAAATTCCAATATGTAGAATTCTGCTTAGAAATTAAATAATATTTACCTTTTCAAGAACTCTAGTTCTCCTCAGGCACTAAGATGAGAAAACTATTCAGTTAGTACATGGTGGCACTTTATTGTACTTGCCTGATCTCAAAAATCTAAAAGCTGAATAGAACAATAGAAAGTTCCTGGAAGGACTGGGAAATTGAAAAGGTATTTATGTGCAGATAACAATAACAAATCAGTCCTGTATCTTTGTCATTGAGATTCATCTGGAATGCTTTTAAATCAAGATAGCAATAGTGGGATTTAAAAATAAGATCTGTATATTTACTTTAATGTAAGTAGGGCCAGGGGTGTCAAAGCTGTGGGCTGGAGACGTCATATGCAGGCCACGCCCACCAATGTGATGCCACAAGTTTCACACCCATGAAGTAGGCAACTATGAAGAAGATAAAATCTGTTTTATCACAATGAGAATGACACCAAAGAATGTAACTTTCATTGAAGGGAGAAAACATAATCACCAGCACGCAATAGACCCCTATAAACTTTGATGCTGAAGAAAAGTTTTATAAAAGTGTATATATCTTGTTCACACATACCTTTTGGAAACAACTTATTTATAAGTGCTTCTAACACATTAAGATTACATTACATATTGAGTTTGTGGGTCTGTAGGTTGATTCTTTGATGCCCAATTTTTCATGATTAAATGTTATCAACTATGTTGCAGAAAAGAAAGTGAAAGTAGTCACAGGCAGTTAGTTACTTATTTTTTAATGAAAGACAACTGAAATTGAATGTCTATGTCCTTTCCTCATCTAGAATGATGAGAGAGAGAGAGAGAGAGAGGGAGGGAGGGAGGGAGGGAGGGAGGGAGGGAGGGAGAGAGAGAGAGAGAGAGAGAGAGAGAGAGAGAGAGAGAGAGAGAGAGAGAGAGAGAGAGAGAGAGAGAGAGAGAGAGAATGAGAATGCTGATCACTTGAGCTACTCTAAAAATCTTGATTTTAATTAGTTGATTAATCTCTTCCAGTGCCCTCAAAAGGCTGTCTGAAAGTGACCAGACTTTACTCAGTTTCTGAAGGCTTTTGTTGTTAGGTACAAAACATTTGGTGATAAATATGTGCACTAGTTAGAAAATCATTTTTTAAAAATTATCATTTGGTCATCAACTGAGGTAATCAGTAAACGAGAAGTGTCAGAATGGATAATTTAAAATACTGTACATCATCATTCTTGACAGGGTTATTTCTGAGATGTTAAATTGAAGGAAGATCTCCAAGTAAGTCACCTTGAACTCCTAGAATGAGAAAGAGTATACAATGTTATTATTTCAGAGATAATATTTCAAACATTTCACATACCTTGAATATAGGCCTTTGATTGACAGATGCAAAGATAGCCAATGTTTCTACAACTTTAACAGATGTGTCAGAGAAAATTTCACTGGGATCAATTTGTCTTTCACAGATGAAAAGCACTGTATCTGCCAAAATACATAAAATAAAACATGTTTTGTAATAATTTTTAAAAAAGGTAGAACTGAGAAAAGATTGTTCCATTCAACATTTTCCGTACTGGAAAAAACAAACTAATCAGCAAATAAAACTACCCTCTATCGGCTTATCAAATACATATGTGAAAAACATTAATATCTTGTGTTAATTGAATTTGAGAGAAACAAGCATCCTTTTATATCTGATCATTTTAGAAATATACATTTTCTGTATATTTCTAATCTGTGATTGCTTGAGATATAAAGTGCTTATTTCCATATGTTTAATTGAACATTGCAACTACCAGTTTATTCTTTTTGCTGGTATAACTCATCCAATTGCCCTTCTTTTTATGTACTTTAATTCTTGGACTGATAAACATGTAACATTATTACATTTAAAGTTTTATTTGCAGAATAACCTCATCTGACAAACTTCTTGCTAAAGTATTTTGGAGGTAAAAAAGGAATGGGCAATTTTTAGATAGAATGCTAAGAAAAGGTTAATAACATCTTGTTTTAACAACGCACTAAAAATTTAAAATGTCAGTATTGAAATCTGAAGAATAGTGTATATGCTTGCTTGCTCTTTATTATTTCCATCCTCTAACACATTCCTGCAATGTATTAAAATGTTCTGTGTCAGTCTTGGGTAATTAGGACCTGATTAATCAAATTTGCGGCACCTCATTCTGATGATAATGTTCTGCTGAAATGGATCTTACCTTTGACTAATGGATGATAGAGTTGATAACTGGGGACATTTTAATCACAGAACTCCAGTGATAGATGGCTGGCCTAGCTAATTGAATTATTTGACAGTGCATTGTGGAGGTTTTTTTGGACTTGAACATTTTCGCTCCATAGGTAGGAGGCATATTTGTTAAATAATACTGAAATAATGCTGAAATAGATAGTTTGTTTGGACTGTAATGAAAGTTATGCTGCTCCTTCCCACTCAGACCCAACTTTGCCTACAATAATCCTATATGGTATCAATGAAAAAAAAGTGTCCTACAATTTTCAAAGCTATACTTAAGCAATTGCCTAAAGACTTTTGATGAACAGCAATTCTTAATAGTAGCAGAAATCTTCTGATCTTTCTGATCTTTGTCATCTCTGATCTTTTGAATGTTTCCCTTTTCCAATCACACATAATTATCTGCAAAGTTGCCTCCAATTCACAGAAAGATCTCAGATGCAGTAGAGACTTCCTTCAATGCAATGGGAAGGAAGAAATGTTCTGCAATTTATTCCATTTCTTATCACTGGCACAAAATCTGCTCCAGAATGTTAGAGTCTATGGAATGCTACAGGAGACTCCTTCCTTCCTTCCTTCCTTCCTTCCTTCCTTCCTTCCTTCCTTTCTCCCTCCCCCCTTCCCCCTCTCTCTATCACAGAAGCCTATAGTGATTAAAAGCCATCAGCCACCAGCATTCAGTTTGTATCCAACGTGGCAATAATTTTTGCAGTGGCTCTCAGACCCACAACCAAGATTTCATACATCTGCTTTTAAATATAATAATGAACAAAAAGAGTATCATTACCATCATCATCAATTTTTCATAAACACTATAATATTGCATCCCTATTCTTTCACTCACATTAAAAATTCCCTTTCTCTGCACCTCAGGGAATTTGAAGATGCACACTGGAAGTGTAGGACTTTAGGCGATCCCTCAGTAATTTTTAAAAACTTTAAGCATCACATAAATATGGGGCAACTTTAAAGCTATTTTGTATCATTGCATCATTTTGTATCATTTTGCTTTCAAAAGAGAGGCAAGGAAATGGGAAAAAATAGGAGGGGATGGATGGACAGGGTAGACAAATGTTTCTAGTTCTTCATTTACATATTATCAGCTGAAGAACTGGCAGTACTTTTAGTATCCTGGAGTGACCCATTAACTTGGCTTGCATCAATAGATTTATTGATCATTCCTTTTTTTTAAATTAACAAATGGACAAATATAGTATATGGAACAGAAAAGGTTATATGGAAAAAAATACTGTCTGAGTTGTTTTATTTATGTACGTGTGCTTGCCTCAAATCCATAATTTATTTTCTTTTTTAAAAATGCTAAACTAACAAAAGTTATCTATAGATAGGTATCTTTTAAAAAAAATACCGATAAAATTTTGAAACTGCCCATTTTCCACACAGAGGTAGATAGATAGTAATAACAAAATTAATAATTGTGATAATAATTAAAAATGTGACAGAAGGTTATGTCATAAATAACACAGTTCAATGATTGTTAATAATTATTTATACAGTCTCTGGAATAAAAACGTCAGCGCCTAATTAGAGTAAATCAATGCTTTATACAATATTAGTTTAATAAAATCATGAAAAAAAACAAAATAATAGGAAATATTATGAACTGACAGCTAAATCTGATGAATTGTTATACAATATAATTTCATTGTTTTTAAAAAGGGAATGCACAATCTAAACTTCCCTAGGTGCATTAAACAAAGGCAGATCCATTAAATATATTATTAATAGAAGTACTATTTTAGTGTACAAGGTTTATATACCCAGAGAAGGAATAAACTGTATGTTTCCTTCTAGTGCAGCTGAAACTAAGGAAAAGGTTATCATGGATTATTGTTTATTGAGATATTTCTAAACTATTGTTTTGAACAAGAGGACTCAACAGCAACACAAAGATTTCAATATTATATAAACAATTATCAACTGTGAGAATGCATGCATTTTTTCAAATAAAGAAAGGCAGTTAAGACCCATACCTCTGTTCTAAGTTAGTTAAAAAGAAAAAAAGGAAAAGAGGGAAGTGTTGTCAACACCGAGAATTCAATATTTTGATGACATAACATGGACAACTAACAGAAGGCAGCAAAAATAATAAGATCTGAAATCTGAATTTTTGCAAATGAGCAAGGACACTATACATAGTTGATTACAACCATTAAAAAGGAAATAAAACAAAACAGTGTAATGTTCCTTGATGACTACATTCAGCACAATGGAACAGATTTCACACAAATTTATTCTTCACAATTGGATCAATCAAAATCACAAAAAAGAGACAATCCTATCCAATCCAATTCCAAGGAAGTTTGGAAAGATTTCATCTTATACGCTATCAAATGTCACAAATTATCAAGATTGCATTCCATATTTTGATTTTCAAAAAAAGATTAAGTATAGAAAACAAACAAAGCTTCTTTGACTTAGTGCCAAATTTGATTTATACAAATCTTAAGAGTTGGTTTTCTGCCAAAATAAAAAATAAAATAAAAAATCCTTGCTGCTGATCCACAACACTTGCTTGAGAATTTGTTAAAGAACAAAATACCAGAGAGTTTGTAATAAGATATATCATAAAGGTTGACAAAGTCTTTATGGAAAAAAAATGAGCCACTGCTGTGTTTCAAACACAAGCAAACAAAATAACAAAATAAAGTTTAAATTCGTGTGTCTTTTTCTCATACCTTCATGATGTAAACTACTTTTTTTGAGTGGGAAACTGTCTGCTACAAGATCCTACCTCATGTATTCCCCAGTTTTAGGAAGAACCCTTTAAGAAGGATTGAAAAAACTGGAATAAGTGCAGCAAAGAACAATGCGAATTATTAGGAAATTTAAAACAAAGTGTTATAAGGACAGGCTGTGTTGGAATGCTCAACCTTGAAATGGGAAATCTGGATTGGTACGGTGTGGTGGAAAATATAATAGCACTTTTGAAATACCTTTTTAAATAGTTATTCAGTAGGATATTGAAATGATATTCCACAGAAGAAGGGACAACTTTTTAAAGTTTGACACAGAGAATAATGGATTTCAGATATCTGACAGATTCTGACTGAATGTTAGAGAATGAAAAAAATTCTAATACTAAGAACAGTTGAACAGTTCAACCAATTACCCAGAGAAACAAAAGACTCCCTTTTTTTTTAATGTTTTGAAGCATAAGTTAGTTCATCTATCAGTTAAGGATATTTAATTTGGATTCCTGAACAAAAAAAAGAAGTTGGGGTCAATGACCTAAGCATTCCCTTATGGTTCCATGATATGATTTTGCTGCCACACTTTTATATCTTTTTTTTTTAAAAAAAAAATATTTTATTCATTTTCACATTCCATTTTACAATCACTTATATACAGGGTATTTGCTATAAGAAAAAAAAATAAAAAAAATAAAAAAAAATAAAAAAGAAAACACAACTCATCATTCACAACCCCACCTGACACTTCCATCCTCCATACACCCCATCTACCCCCTCCAACTTTCCTTTCCTCCCTCTAACGCTCCCCTCCTACTTCCCTTTCCCCTCAAACCTTCCTTCTCCCCTTACTCCCAACACGCCCTCCTTACATTCCCCTTACTCCTTCCTTACTCCTCCCTCCTCTTTCCCTCTACCTCCCTCCTTGGTGTATTCCTTTATTCAAGTGTTGTTTATTATAATCTAATAAAAAGTAAAATAAACCAAGGAAAAAAAAATTTAAAGAAAGAAAAGAGAAAAGAAAAAAAAAAAGAACAACCGTATATAAGTGCATTCTTGTTCTTATTGAGACTATGTTAACACCCACCCACCCACCCACCCCCCATAAATCCCCATCCCTACTCCTCCCGACTTCCCAGGGCCCACACCTGGCACTGCCTTCTATCTAAAGTATCTTATGTTCGTATGGATTAAAAATAAAAGCAATATATTAAAGGAAAAAAAAAAACCAAAAAAGGAAAAAAAAAAAAAGAAACTCTTTGTGTTAAGCTCAGCCCCCCCTCTTTATATATGCTTAAATAGTGTAAGTCATTCTATCTATATTTTATTCTCGTCTCTTGCTTCTTTGTTATTTACCCTGACCTCCTGTAGACTCTCCCATTCCTCTTCCTTAACCTTGTATTCAGATAAACATTTATCCAAATTTGTATAGACATCAATATACAATCTAACTCAAAAATAATCCCTTCTAGTAAAATTTAAGCAGCGTGGATCATTCCACATATTCAAATATTACTTTATAGAAGAATAATCAAACTTTCCCTTTCTTAACCTTAATTTCAAACAATAATTCTAAATAATCTGACCAAACTTTCCCTTCTTAGTAAAGTTTAAGCAGTGTGGATCAAGTATTACTTTACACAAAAATCAGTTTGCATTCTATCTTGAAATGATCCCGACCAGCTTTCCCTTCTAATAGGATTTAAACAACGTAAATCATTCCGCATACATTTTGCCCTCATCCCTTGCTTCTCTGATATTTACCACTATCAAATTTATGCAGACATTAGTTTAAAATTTAGCTCAAAATAATTTCACCAAGCTTTCCCTTCTAATAAAAATTAAATAGCATAGATCATTCCACATATTCAAATAATACTTTCAACAAGAATCAGTTTACCTTCCGTTTTAAAATTATATCATCCAGCTTTCCCTTCTAACAGAATTTAAACAACATAAATCATTCTGCATTCATTTTACATATATACATTCAGTATCACCCCACCAATATACGTAAATCATTCCGCATGCATTTTACCCTCATCCCTTACTTCTCTAATATTTGCCACTATCAAATTTATACAAACATTAGTTTAAAATCTAGCTCAAAATAATTTCACCAAGCTTTCCCTTCTAATAAAAATTAAATAGCATAGATCATTCCACATATTCAAATAATAGTTTCAACAAGAATCAGTTTACCTTCTATTTTAAAATAATCTCTTCAAACTTTCCCTTCTAACAAAATTTAAACAACATAAATCATTCTGCATGCCTTTTGCATATATACATTCAGTATCACCCCACCAATACATTCCGCTTTTTCTGCCGGAGAGAGGTCGCAAACCCCCATTCAATCCACAACTTTGGTGAATATTTTAGAATGTCTAAATCCTCAAACTCCGCTTTTCTGCTTCTCCGAGGGAGGGGGAGCTACCCCCTCCATCTTGCAGCCATGTGGTCTGTTGCTTGCCTTCTCCTTCGGCTTGTCTCTCCTCTTTTCCAAGTGAATCAGGAAGTCCCGCCTTCAAAGTCTTGTAATAGAAATCTCGAGCCTCCGAAACAGAATTGAGACGAAGTCTTTGATTCTCAAATGTGACCGTAATGCCAGCTGGGGCCTCCCATTTATATTGAATCTGATGATTTCTAAGCTCTTTAGTTAAAAAGGTATAGTCCCTTCTTGCCTTTAAGATCTGGAAAGGTATTTCTTTGAAGACAGTCAAGTCCTGGCCATCAACTCTCAATCTATTATTGTAAAATTTTTGCATGATCGCGTTTCTGGATTCTTTTGTGGAGAAATATATGATTATGTCCCTCGGGAGCTGTCGCTGTTCTGCTACCAACGAATTCTGGCGATAGATTTTCCGAATCTGCCAATCAAAGTTAAGTCCCGGGCTTCCCACCGCATGGCTGAGGGCTTCAACAAAGGTCTGTTTCAGATTCTCTCGCTCCTTTTCGCGGAATCCTCTGACTCTTATTGCGAATGCCTTCTTATTAAAGTTTATCATAACAAGCTGTTCTTGGGTGTCTCTAATTTTTTGTTGTAATATTTGAATATTAGTAGTCAAATTAGAATTAGCCTCCTCCAAACTTTCCAATTTATTCTCTATTTCAGCGGTATAATCTGACAGGGCAGACACGGCTGCAAACGTATTCACCTTCATTTGGTCAATTTTAGACTTTAAATCACCATATAGCTCCAATACAAATTCCTTAATTTCTTGTTTAAAATCATTAAACATTTGAAAAAAAAATTCCTGTGTTAAGAATTCTCCAGTAGAGGGCGTAGGAGACAAGGGCTGCGATTCCAGTGTAAATTCTTTAAGCTCATTCACAGATTCTTTAGGCACATTTGTAGAGAGACGCTTCGATTTTGACCTGGGTGCCATTATAAATAAACAAATAAACAGCGCTTTCGCTCCCCTCTGTTTCCAAAAAAAACAAAGAAAGTTATTTTGTTAAGGAGCGGTCTGCAGGAAGGTAAAACCGGCTACGTACATCCCCTATCAGTCACCAACGGAGAGAAATCGCCATTTTGAAGTCCGTTTAAACAAAGAAGCCTCTAAGACAAATGGTGCTGGTATTTAAGATAGTAATAAAAGCATAAATCTCACAGGAGTGGGACCCGCCCGTATTAATCCTAGCTTCAAACAACTTTTGCTTCCAGGGGGGCGAGGGCTTCCGGGGTGGCGGAGCCTGTCGCCGAGGAGGGCTCAACCGAGCTCTCTCAGAGATCTGGTCTGTATATCTAAATAAGATCATAGATATTACCCCTTTTTGGCTATAAAGGGGCAGGGAGTAGCTCTGTGGTTAGGGTCTATTCGTAATTCACAGCCTTTCTTTTTTTTTTGGCTGTGGATAGAGATTAGATCCAGCGTGAATGGAGCTTTTTATCTCCAGCCAGTTCTTCTCAGCTGCCTTTTTTTGCAGCCCTAGACAGGCGATCCCCCCCCCCCAGGGCCACACTTTTATATCTTGATGATGAAAGAAATAACAATGTCTGGAGAGACATTATTTTAAAAGTATCTGTTCCTTCAAAAAAAAAAGTTAGCTTGGAACTTTAGGAAATTTAAATGCTAAATAACTAATAATCATCTGTTCAAGAAATTATTAATAAAATAATCTTTTTTCATTAATATTTACTTAAATTACTTAAACCTAATACTTTAATACTCAAACCTAATCTTTCAACCATAGTTACAGTAAGAAGAAAAATAAAAGTGTTAGTAGTTTCTCTTCTTCTATAGTAGCAGGAAAGACAAATGGTAAGTGTGAAATTTCCAAAGGATGAACTAAATAATTTACGAGCTTCGAGATAAAGTTCAAAAGAAATCCATTCATTTATTAGGATCAACATTTTGGCATGTTCTTCTGTGGAGCCAAAACTGATTGCTGCTTAATTGCCTTTGAACTTTACCCCCTGTATCCCCTCCCTTCTGTCTGTGTCATAAATCACATTCACCAACAAGATGCTACAGCAGGCTTTGAACATGCGCATTTCATAAACTAGCTGTAGGAATATGAGACCTGACTCTGGCCAAAGGTATGCATGGAATTCTACTCCCTTTTTCTATGTCAACTTGATAGTAGTTATGGAAATGCTTTACAAATTGACAGTAAATTTGTGTTTGTCTTTTGCCCTCTTACACTTGAACTAGCTGGATCCCCTTGCTCCGCTATGAAACTATGTGATTGGGCTTGATAAATTGACACAGCTTGAAAATTAATGAGTAGTTACAACTGGCCTCTCCTCTCTTCTTCTCTCCCTCAGGCTTGCCCCACAGAAGCCTCTCCTCTCCCCCTTCTCTCCGTCAGATTTGCCCCACATAATCCTTTCCTCTCCTATCCCCCTTCTCTCCCTCAGGCTGGCCCCATTGATCCTCTCCTATGTCTAAACTCTCAGCCCATAGGCCAGATGAGCCACATGCTGGCCACGCTCACAAGTGTCAGTTGGAACAGAATTATTTTCAGTTGGGGAGGGGGAGTAGAATGTCTAACTCCTTAGCATCAGAGCATGTTACTAATAATATAAGAAATACTAATCATGTCAAAAAATCCTTTCTTAGTAAGGACCTAGAAGATAATACATGCCAAATTTCAAGTTTGTAGGCTTTTGGGTTCTGGAGATTTCATGATGATGTGTGAATGGTATTTTGCTTTTATATATATAGAAGATTAAAAGACTACTTCAAATCTACTGTATGTTGGATTCAGTTATAGGAAATAATGTTCAAATATATCCTTACCAAAGGGTTAGGGTGAACCATTTGCTCCAAATTACTTATAAGAAATAAAATGAACATATCAGAGCAGTTTATAGTGATAGACTTGTCCATTGTTATTTTTAAAAAGTGTAATCGAGAAAGCAGCTAATGTAGCTTCCAGTGGATAACTGCACACACAGACACACAGATGTGTGTGTTTGTGTGTGTGTGTGGCATTCCAGACATAAAAGGCAGACATAAAATGCATAGCATTTAAGTAACCAAAATTTTAAAAGTCGGCTTCGATAGTGCAGGACAATAGAAAGTAACCTTGTGGGCTTCATTCAGTATGAAAACTTTACATCAGATGATAGAAATAGATTCTCATTCTAATGTCACTGAATTGCCTAAACCAAGAATTTTGTGGACTAATTTCCCAATGGCAACAGGAACTATGGTCTTATGCTCAAGTTCTATAGTTCAGCATTTGATACTTTAATTTGGTATAGTCTTTCTCAGCCTCAAGCAACTTTAAGAGGTGTTGACTTCAATTCCAAAATATACCATGGTGGCTGGGGAATTCTGGACTCCACACATCTTAAAGTTTCTGAGGTTGAGAAGCACTGATCTATAGAGACAGAACCTGTAGTTCCAGGGAGGGGGGAGAAATGGCCCGCTAAAATAATTGCTTCCAAAAGTTGATTTGCTAAATTATAACTTTTTAAGTTGGGGAACTATATAAACAGTGGAATAACATGATTTAACTATTAAAACTAAACATATTTATTTATTTTCTTGGCCAACTTTGTTGGAAGTCTTTGGCTTGAAAATAAGTAGCATTTCTCTTGCCCTTCAAATTTAATCCAAACTGCCTCTGATATTAATACAATGCAGTGCAGAATGCAAATGAATCACAGCAATTTCCTGTCCCCCCCCCCCCAGATTTAAGGTTTATAGTTGTCTTAAGTATGGCTTTATATAACAAACATTGCTTGGATTTATCCTATTTTTCACACTCACTTTTAAGGAAAATAGACTATAGGACAATCTGTACTTGATAAAAAAAATGCTTTCTACTTTCCTGAAAAAGATGTTCTGGTTATCAACAATGTTCAATTTTGATGAGAACCTACACAAATAAACATTTGAAGCTTGGATGAGGCATGATTGGACCCAAAAACAACCAGCTGGGTTGAGGCCATTAAAAGCAAATCCTGGCACATTTATGGCAGGGGACATCCTGTTGGCTTTCAAATTAGTAAATTGATGTGAAATTATAAGTAATTAGCTCCAGCATTTTAGCAGACCCAATGAAAATTATTAAAAAACATCTAACAGCTGCTGGCTAATCAAGAGAAATAGTCCAGCAACTGTGAAACATTTTAAATGCTCCTAATAAAAATGTTAGCATTTTGTGAAGGGTAGATAGTTGGGCTGTGGGCATAGTAGTTCATAGGAAGAAATAGAAAATACTGGCAAATAGCATATGGGATATTTCAAAGACAAACTAAAACTCAGGTTGGTTGTCCATAATCAAACAATATTATGTATACTTCTTGTTTGGAAAGAGGAAGATTGATTGCTCCTCCATTATTTGTGTGATCATGCTTTGGCACAAAGCAAAAAAATATATGAATGTTTGTAAACTGAAGATCTTAAACTATATTGTTTCCCTAGGATAATTTGTTTCAATCATCCACAACAGGGATGGAGAACATTCTGCTAACATCATGTATAAAGGGTAGTAACATCATTTGGACTTCTGACTTGGTCCCCAAAATATAAAACATTTTATAGGATTGCAGAAACACAAAGTATCAATTTCAGCCATTAAATGCTCCTCAAATAAATTAGGCATATCTAGGTTGCTGACTCTGCCGACTTGTGACTGTAGTCATCTTTATGATATGAAAAGCTTAATGTAGGCTTACTGCTACCAGTGGTTGTTGATTCCTGACCTATACAGTCCATATTAAAAGAGAATGTTTAAAATAATGCTAATTAAAACCCATATTATGAACTCTCCTTGGGCCTTTTCATGAATTATCCATATAATTCAGCTCCATCTCCAGTTCTTCCTCAGAAAATCTATTTCTTCAAAAGACTCAAGAAGAATGCCATATGTACAGTATGACTTTGATTCATACAGATATTTTTATGACATTTCCCATCTGAATCCCAGTAAATTTTGTGTATACAAACTTACTGTGTACACTGCAATATGTAAGCATAGTTTTATGCTTCTTTCACTGTCTATTCTTCCCTGTCTGAAATATTGAAGTGCATATGTGAAATGCAAAGAGAGAAAGGTAAATAGAAAATAGATGGACTTATGTAAGATCACATCAAAACTTTTCTATATTTTCCTGTGATCTCCAGTGATTAAAATGGGCCTTCTCCCCCAGTAAGGAAAACTTTAGTAGCATATCTGCAAAATCAGCATAAAGGGATTTGCTCAAAATGTTTCAAATTCTTTGTGATAGATGTGAAGGATTTGATTTGATTTATTATATTTGTATGCTGCCCTTTTCCCCCAAAGGGGACTCAAGGACCGGATATGTGAAGAATATGTGTTATCCATATAGGCCACATAGAAGAAATTAGATTGAGGTATTAAGGGTATGCAGAATATTGAAAAGAATGTTTTGCTTCACTGGATCATTGATCAAAGTATCTCTTCAAAGGAAGTTGTGTAGAAAAGTAATAACTTCCTTCTAATCACTGGAGTACAAAATATTAAAACTATGAGGGTCAGCAGAGATAGATCAGCAATTTGTAGTTTATGACAGAATTCTGTAAATGGGGTATGGGAGACCCACTAGTGTTGAACTCCACAAATCTTTTGATATTCTCTATGTATTTTGTAAGCAGAGAGAATGGGTGAATTGTTTCTTCAAACTTCTCCAGGAAGGTATGTGTGTATGCGTATGTGTGTATGTATGTGTGTGTGCATGCGTTCATATGTATGTATGTATGTATGTTTGTATGTGTGTGTGTGTGTGTGTGTGTGTGTGTGTTTGTAAAGGACCGAATTGTTGTATAGTAAAAGTTAGTCCTCGCTGTTACGAATGACAGCTCGGCAGCAGCCAGGCGCATCTTAGCCAATCAGACGCCTGCCTGGTTGTTACCTGTTACTGTTACAAGTTGTGTTAAAATAAATTGGTTACAGAGTTACCGGACACGAGCCTCTGTCTCATTCCTGAAGATATAATACTGGCAACGAGGACTGGGGACCTGTAACCAGAAGAAAAAGGAACCAACTGCCACTTCTCCAACCAACTGCTATGGCCGGAATACCAATGTTTGCCCCTTTTGGGGTTGGAGGTGAAACCTGGGAGGCATTTCTTGAACGGTTTGAATGCTTTTTAATCGCTAACAACCGTCAAGGTCAGTCTCAAGCGAGGAAATGTGGGTTCTTCCTTACGGCTTGTGGCCCAGAAATGTTTGCCACCGCAAGGTCCTTTGCCGCCCCTAGAGCGGTGTACGACCTCACCTGGCAAGAACTAACAGACGGATTGCAGGCATACTACGCACCTACTCCATCTCAAATAGCCAGACGCTTCGCTTACCGCAGGCGAGTCCAAAAGCCTGCAGAAACGGTAAATCAATTTTTGCAAGCCTTGAGAGTTGCTGCAGCGCAGTGTGAGTTCCCAGATCTTGAGGCAAATCTAGCAGAGCAATTCGTCTGTGGCCTAAAGGATATTTTTCTCAGGCGTAGACTTTTGGGCAAGCCTAAGGTCACATTAGCTTATGCCATAGACGAGGCTCGCGCTGCGGAGTTGGCAGATTCATCCTCCAACGAAATAGAACGCTACCTCGCGCAGATGACGGTTGCTGGAGGGTTACCTGCCACTCAAGCCTCAACCGTTCCAACTCCTCCTCCGCTCCAGCAGCCAACATACATTACAAATCTAATTGATGAGCTAGCCCCCCTGCCTGACTATCTACAACAACTTCAGGTAGATAGACTTGGAGCACAACCCCGCCGTCAGCAGCCTCGACAGAGTCAAGCCATCAGCCGTTTCCCTTCAAAACTCCTCTGCTTGCATTGGCTGTGGCGGAGCGCACGCCCGGGCTAATTGCCCCTTCAAGGCAGCGGTTTGCCGCCGCTGCGGAAAAGAAAGGACATTTAGCCCATGTCTGCAAGGCTTCACTTCCTACTCCTTCTGCAGCAATCGAGCCACCTCCTCCATATGGTCCTCCTCCACCCCCGCCGAAGAGCTCGCAGCAGCGGAAACCTGCTCAGCGTCAAGACGAATGCTTTAACATCAATCAAGCTTCTTCGTCCCTGCATGACACCTCCATCAACTCATCCTCACAGGGTACGGACAAAATCAATATTAAAATACTGATTGAAGGGAAGCTGTGTCAGATGGAAGTGGACTCCGGCTCATCAAAATCCCTTCTTTCTTGGGACACTTTTTCTATGTTGTGCCCCCACGTGAAACGTTGTCACTTGTCACCCCTTAACGCAATTTTAACAGACTATCAAGGCTCCCATATCTCTATCCTAGGTTCATATGCCTTGAGGGTTTCTTATGGCAAGTTTTGCGCTGTTTTACCTGCTTTAATTGTTCAGAAACCTTTACCAGCAATTCTGGGGTTAGAATGGTTTTCTCCCTTGGGTATCTCCCTTCAGGGGATTCATTCTACTGCGGACACGCCCCCAGACATAGCAGCAGTCTTGTCAGACTATGCTGATATCTTTGATGGCCAGCTAGGCCATTACAAAGGCAGCCCCATATCCCTTAGC
This sequence comes from Thamnophis elegans, assembly GCF_009769535.1. NCBI lineage: Eukaryota > Metazoa > Chordata > Lepidosauria > Squamata > Natricidae > Thamnophis > Thamnophis elegans. Next base: position 103,258,652 of record NC_045541.1, on the reverse strand, counting down.
TTGGACCCCCAGGTTGCACCAATCAGACTGAAGGCCCGCAGGGTGCCCTTTGCATTAAGGCCAAAGGTTGAAGCTGAGCTCGATAAGCTCGTGGCGCAGGGCATACTGGAGCCCGTCGACCACTCACCTTGGGAGACCCCCATTGTGATTGCGGTGAAGGCCGACGGCTCCATTAGGATCTGCGCCGACTATAAGTCGACCATCAACCTTGGCCTTCAGGCAAACCCCTATCCAGTCCCTGTTGTACAGCACCTGCTCCATTCCTTGGGGCAGGGCCATATTTTCGCTAAACTGGATATGGCGCAGGCCTACCAGCAACTCCCTGTGGATGACGATGCGGCAGCTGCCCAAACCATCGTCACCCACCGGGGGGCTTTCCGTTGTCGCCGCCTTCAATTCGGCGTTTCTGTTGCCCCGGGGATTTTCCAGAGCCTCATGGAACGTCTGCTCCATGGGCTCCCTGGAGTGGTACCTTACTTTGATGACGTCCTGATCGCTGCTGACAGCCGCTCAGACCTCATCAAAGTACTGAGGAAAGTCCTCGACTGTTTCAGGGGCACGGGTCTTAAATTTAAACGCAGCAAATGTTTCTTTGCTGTGCCCCAAGTGGATTTCCTGGGCTTCACAATTGATGCCCAGGGAATTCATCCTACCCCTTCTAAATTGGCAGCTATCAGGAACGCTCCCACTCCTACTACAAAGGCGCAGCTCCAATCGTTCCTGGGGCTTCTAAATTTCTATGCGCCTTTCATCCCTCACAAGGCATCACTAGCCGAGCCACTTACATCGGTTGCTCGACCGATCCGCGCCTTGGCAATGGGGCAGCCGCGAAGCGCATGCGTTCGCGGCTGTCAAATCCCTGCTGACGTCAGAGGCAGTCTTAGTGCAATATAGCGACAAGATGCCCCTGACTCTAGCATGTGATGCCTCCCCCGTCGGTTTGGGGGCTGTTCTGAGTCACGTCCTGCCCAACGGCTCAGAAGCCCCCATAGCTTTTTATTCCAGAACACTGTCCTCGGCTGAGAGGAACTACAGCCAGATTGACAAGGAGGCTCTGGCTGCAGTGTCTGGAATCAAAAAGTTTCACGACTACCTATACGGGTGGCACTTCACCCTATTCACAGACCATAAGCCACTCCTTGGGCTACTGGCTGGTGATAGACCGACCCCTCCTATCCTGTCCCCAAGGATGACCCACTGGACGGAGTTCTTAGCGGCGTATTCTTACGCCCTGTGCTACCGTCCGGGCAAGCAAATAGGGCATGCAGATGCCCTTAGTCGCTGCCCTCTTCCGGACACGGAAGATCAAGCGGTTCCTTGCCGTTCTGTTCTGGCAATTGCTCAGTTAGAATTGCCATTGACTTCTACGATGTGGCCGCCTACTCTCGGTCTGACCCCACACTGTCACAGCTATTGAACTGGGTCCTGAGAGGCTGGCCTGCGGGTGAGTTACCCACCTCAGTTCAAGCACTTCAAGAAAAGACAGTGGGAGCTTTCTATACATTCAGGCTGCCTACTGTGGGGCAACCGTGTGGTCATCCCAACGGTCCTCTGACAACAGATTCTGCAACGTCTCCATGAAAGTCACCCCGGAGAGTAAGCAGAATGAAGCCCTTGCTCGCAGTTTCATTTGGTGGCCAGGGTTAGATGCAGAGATCGAAGCCTGGGTCGCCAAATGCGAAACCTGCCAGCAGTCCCGACCATCTCCTCCTTCCTCTCCCTCCCAGGAATGGGAGATGCCTCGGGGTCCCTGGTCTAGAATACATATAGATTTCGCTGGCCCCTTTCACGGCCAGACTTTCCTTATAGTTGTGGACGCGTACTCTCGATGGGTGGAAGTATTGCTAATGCACTCCACCACATCTGACAGTACTGTGCGAGCCTTGCGACGATTGTTCGCAACCCACGGGTTGCCGGACACAGTAGTGTCCGACAACGGCCCGCAATTCACGTCTACAACATTCCAAACATACCTGGCCGAGCAAGGGGTCCGCCACGCGCTGGTTGCCCCTTACCACCCGGCCAGCAATGGCCGAGCGGAAAGGGCGGTTAGTTCTGCCAAGGAGGCTTTGGGCCGTCTAAACCGTGGAGACTGGCAGGCAAAGGTGGATGTTTACTTATTGGCACAGCACTCCACACCTTGCCCCCTGACACAGAAAAGCCCCGCGGAGATGTTGATGGGCAGGCGCCTGCGGACCACCCCTGGATAGATTGCATCCCGTCTATCAGGAATTCAGTCTGGCAACCTGGGGCCTCCAACCCCCTCCTGCACTTTTAAGCCTGGGGACCTGGTTTGGGCTGGAAAACTATGGAGGAGAGACGAGATGGGTGCCCGCAATTATAACCGAAATAACAGGGCCCGTTTCCTACAGGATTCGAGTTTCAGATGGATCAACCTGGAGAAGACACCTGGATCAATGAGACAACGACGGTCATCAGAAAATGATTCTCAAGCCGACACGCAAGGTCCTGGCTTAACCGTTTCTCAGCCAGACCTGAATCCGCAACCGCAGTTAAATAACCACAACTCTCCAGCCTTCTCCAATCCAGGCCAGCCTAGCTCAGTATCACAGCCAGCAGTGCTTCTCAATCCGGAGTTGAAAACCCCCAACCCATTACGTTTAGGCAACATAGACCTAGCCTTCCCCTTCCAGAGGCCGCCTAACGGCCTGGTCATAAGCCATCAACATCCTCGGCCACGCCCCCTTCGCCCAGCTACCATTCAGTGGGAGTCATCCATTCAGGGTTCCTCTGCAATCAGACGTCACCTGGAGCTTCACTCCCTGAGGGGAGGAGCTCAGACAGGGACATCAATGCGATGATCCGCCTGCAATGCAATTGCGGCGTTCGGGGCGTGTCCGCCGTTCTCCTGTATACTTACAAGACTACGCGTGCGCAAACATCACGCATGCGCACAGCTGGGGGGAAGAAGTGTTGTATAGTAAAAGTTAGTCCTTGCTGTTACGAATGACAGCTCGGCAGCAGCCAGGCGCGTCTTAGCCAATCAGACGCGCCTGTCAGTTGCGGGCGAGTCTGAGGAACTATAAAAGGCAGGACTCGTTCAAACTGTCAGTTGTTCAGCACCAGAGCAGACGAACACTCCAGTCCAGCTGGAGCTGCTTCTCTGCCTCTCTCTCTACACAGATCATCCTTCTGTTGCTACATTGTTAAACCAGCACCCTGCCTGGTTGTTACCTGTTACTGTACAAGTTGTGTTAAAATAAATTGGTTACAGAGTTACCGGACACGAGCCTCTGTCTCATTCCTGAAGATATAATACGAATACCCATTAATTTTGACAATAGCATTTTTGAGTTTGCTTGGGATTGAACTAGAGACTGAAAGCCAGAAAGGTTACAAACTGCTGGAGAAATTATTCTACAATGAAGTACATCGTAGTACAAAAGTGCACATACCTTTAAGCCATCTTGTAAGCAAGAATATCATCTTCCACCATAAGAATCATTTTGAAGTTCTTTTCTCCTTTCACCTTTAAAATTGAGAGAGAGGGAGGGAGGGAGGGAGAGAATAGAGAATAAATTATAATAGATAATAGATGATAATAGATTGATAGATAATAGATAACAGACTGCCTGACTTCTCCTTTGAACAAATTTCAAAAGGAGCTTTTCTTTCATTCAAATTGAGGCTGGTAGGGAAAAAATGCAGTGGCAGTAGAAATGCACATGTGCGTATAGCAGAATGGTAGAGTAATATGCTCGACAATTAATTGATTCTTTATGACAAATGATGAAATCATTAGTGGTGTGTTATGCATATTTTTTGGTCCATTCTGATTTCAGCAGTTAGTGAAGCTGATCACTCATCCTCTTCTGCCTTCACTGGATCTTTGGTGCTCTTCTGTCCTAAAGGATAGAGCACTGTTATTACTATTAATTACCATGGCATTAATATCAATGGGGTCTCATGCTCCTGGTATATGTACCATATATCCACAGTCAGTGCTAAATACCGAAGTGTGAGGCAGTAAAGAGCATTTTTCATTACACCCATATATCAATGCTGCTACGTGAGCCGGGTTGCCTAACAGTTGGCTTCCTGGTGCAATTCCAGATGCTGGTCTTATTATTATGTAGTGGGCTTCAGTAGGCAAGAACCAGATCAGCATTAAGTACAACAGCATTTATTGACTCAAAACTAGAACTGAGGAAAAGCAGGCAAATGCCTCTAACTTGTATTCTGGCCCCACAGGGTCTTAACCAATCATAATGCTTGAAAAACCCACCCAAATAAGAATGTTCAAAGTTTCCCTCCAAAACAGTTGGAGGTTAACAGTGAGGGTCATCTAAAGGTTAGTTTCACCTTAGCAGGGTTAACAGTTAGGGTCATCTAAAGGTTATGTTCACTTTAGCAGGGCTTAACACAACTATATACATTCAATACATAACATTTATGATGTAGGATCCGGTTATCTGAAGGACTGGCTTTCTCTAATCATTTTACCAACCTGATAGATTTAGGCAAAGTAGGTCACTCCAGGTTGCCTCAACATTATCGGCCTCTGAACCTCTGGAACAGTGCTCTCTCCCCCCCACACACACACACTCCTATTATATATGGTCCTAACTCTTTTAGGGTTCTAGAATGCCCTAAGATTCTGGCTCTGTTGTCAGACCTTGGATTAGTGTTTTAGTTTCATGGGTTTTGTTTGTTTGAATTGTTGGTTTTTTGTCTAGGTGGTGATATTAAGATGTTTTATTTTTAGTTATTTTTAATTGTATGTTATTTGCACATGTATGTATATATGAGTAGCTGAATAGCATAGTGATTGGAGTCTAAGATCAAGACAACAGAAAAAAGTTAAGTCAACTGGTAGAATGATAGAAGGCTATGGAGAGAAAGGATAAAATTCAGGTACTGAAAAAAATACAAAGGCCTGATTCCATCTGAAACCCTAGAGCAGGAGTGTTCAACCTTGGTAACTTTAAGAGTTGTTGACTTTAACTCCCAGAATTCTACAACTAGGATGTCAAGCTGGGAAATTCTAGGAGTTGAAGTCCACACGTCTTAAAGTTGCAAGTTGGATACCCCTACCCTAGAGACTGCTAACAAAGACTGGCAACACTGGCTACCAGGCTAAGGAGATTTACTAGAGAAGCAAAGATCAAGAAACTAAATACACTTTTCTTCAAAGAACCATTTCAATTTTATTGAAAGCTTTAAAAACAAAGCTAAAAACTAAAAATTAATATAGAGTGAGGAAGAAAAAAGAGAGAAATCAGAGATATAGGTAAAAGTGCACGAAAGGAAAACAAAACATAAAAGTAGAAAAGAAAGGGAAAAAAAATATTAAGGAGTGGCCCACCACTCATGCAATCTAGTTCCCATCTCCTTCCCAACTAGTCTACCAAGCAATAAAGATTGGGGACCACTGCTCTAATCATCAAAACCATAATCATAAGTTTATTTTTCAGTTTTAGGCAAAAAAAAATACATAAGGGTTTTCAGTGAGCAATAAACATAGCTATTGTCTTTCTGTAATTAAACAAATCAAATTGTTTTAGTTGCACTTTATATTAAAAGTTATGAGCTGTACAGAATCCTTTGGAGTAGGTTGACTGTAACAAATGAAATGATGATGATGATGATGATGATGATGATGATGATGATGGTAATCTTTGCTGAGATTCACAGCCTTTGGGGCTGGTTGGTAGCTCAACAGCTCGAATCCTAACCAAGGACAGTTACGGTAACGTCGGAGGATATAAGCTGTTCCAAGTAGGGTGGTTTTTTGTAGAATCAGAATGTTCAAGTCTGATAAATTTAAAATTTCCAAATAGTGAGGTTAGCCCTATAGGTGTTGCTCCAAGGGCTCCAATTACAATTGGGACAACACAAGATTTCTTTGTCCACAGTCGCTCAACTTCAATTTGCAAGTCCCGGTACTTCGTGATTTTTCCTGCTGTCTATTTTCAATTTGTGCATCACAAGGTTATTAAACAGTAACCACTATTCAAATAATGTGTGATACACACACACACACACACACATACACATGTGTGTGTGTGTGTGTGTGTGTGTTGGTCTTGTTGTATTTGGGTCTTTTCCCGTGTAAGATTGAGATTGTCTTGGCAACGTTTCAGCGAGGTCTCATTCGCCATCTTCAGGCTGGGTTTTGGGCTATATATATGGTATGTATAACTAAATATGCTTCTCATATTTTATCCAATATCTCCCAAAACCCAGCCTGAAGATGGCGAGAGAGACCTCGCCGAACATTGCCAAGACAATCTCAATCTTATATGGGAAAAGACCCGAATACAACAAGACCAGTATACCTACACCCGTGAAAATCTATGAAAACATATATATCAGTTTGTATATTGGTACTAAAAATGCAGACTAGGCAGGTTCACATATATTATTCTTACTTTCTATTATTCTTTTTTATATATAACATATTTTCTCCTAATTGCAGATCCATTTCTCAATGAAGTCATAAATATATAGAATAGTAATTGGGCACCAAACATTCCCTCATGAGCTTTTTCTTATAATTTGTTTAGTTCAATCTGAAATCACACTATTACTCTGTGCATGACAGCAACTGCTGTATATTCTCACCAAATCCCACTCGCGGAGTGCCAATCAAAGGTGCTCATGCTGTGATTGTATGTACTCTACTTCTGTCTAATTAAATGGGTAACTCAGGAGAAACTTGTTCCTGCAAAATGAATGCCCAACTTTTTTTCATCTTCAACAGATGACACTTCATTTCATTTCAGAGCAAGTGTTCTGATGAGCATTCAGAGAATTAAGCTACCAATGTACAATGACTTCTTCCATTGGCATCTTTTGTTCTTTAGTATTTCTCCTTTCTGATTCAGTGTTTGCCCTTACAGCTTTCACAATGTCATTAAATTGCCTGTAGATAAAGCTGGAGCATGCATATGTATGATGTATCTAAGTGGACTTCCTTGATTTCTGATTGCTAAAACCAAATTAGGGGTCTATAATTCAGCTGACTTAAAACAAACTGTTTTGAAAGCTGAATTAGGCTTTCAGCTTTGTGTAAGGGTTCCAGCTACAATCTGATCATTTCCCAGTACAGTAGGATCTTATTGACTTGTGTATGAGAATGAAGCATAACGTTAACACCTGTTAATGGGGGGGAGAATCCTTGAGTGAAACTTTGCAAGGATTTACCTATATCAGGGCTTCTTTTTCCTCTAAAGCCCAAGGTAGGATTTTGCAGCCATGCCTAGTATCCGTTGATAATCCTATCTTCCACACATTTGTCCAACCATTTTTGAAGCCAGGTGTCTGAGCTTCACATTTTATAATAGTGAGTTTCATTAAGTATCAACTATATATACCCCTCCCCTTTGTCTGTTCTAAATCTCCATCTTTCAACTACACTGAAGCAGCTTTGTTTGAATCCTTAGCTACGGAGTATGCTAAATTGTGCAATATGCTAATTTCCCCCCATTTCTATGAATTGATTTAAGTGTTACTAAAATAGTATGAAAACTCCATAATTTTCCTACATAATTATTTACTGATGTTGTTTTGACTATTGCATATCATGCAACTGAAAGGTATTTTAACTATCACCTCATTTTCAACATAAGGTATATTCTTTACTGTTATTGCATCACATCTCACTCTGGACAGTAGAAAGAATAATGAGGATGAATGGACAGACAGATAGATGACAGACAGACAGACAGACAGACAGACAGACAGACACACACACACACACACACACACACACACACACACACACACATATATATATATATATATATATATATATATATATATATATATATATATATATGAGGTCTTTGTGGGAATGTTAGTTTATTTTACATTCAGCTTGTTACCCCTAGGAATGGATAACACATAAAGTAAATAAACCGCTCAAAATAATCAATGCTCAAAATAAAAGACATACATTTTTAGGCAGTCACAGTGCTGACATAATCTATTCTGGAAGTGAAGACTTGTAAATGGGAAAGACTATATTTAACCTCAACTGAAATAATAAATCTGAACCATATTCAAAAGTTGATAGTGTTCTAGAAACTGCAGGATTGACTTTTGCCCAAAATTTAGTTAATACAGCAAGCTTCTGCTTTCTTAGGTAGTATATTAACATTCCATCCATATATATTTAAAACATTTAGATCTCATTTATTCATATGATGTGAAAGAAGTTGAAGCCTAATTAACAATCTTATTAGAACAAAATATGTCATTCTAACAAGATTAAAAAACCACCAGGCTCAAGGTTGACTTAGCCTTCCATTCTTCCAAGGTGAGTAAAATGAGGATCCAGATTGTTGGGAGCAATATGCTGACATTTATAAACCACTTAGAGAGGGATGTAAAGCATCATGAAGTGGAATATAAGTCTAAGTGCTATTTCTATGCTATTAAATTTTTTAAAAAAATGTGCTGGAGGGAAGCAAACACTGCAGAGCTTGATAAGGATGGAATAGGAAATTTGCAGGTTGTCCCACATCCCCCATGGGCTTATATGCATTAGATTTAAAGATAAATGCCATTAAGACTGTTCCATCCTATTGGCAAAAACTGATTGTAAGTGGCAGAAAAATTTATAAGGGCATCTTTCAGTCCAACTCTACTAACAAAATAAGAATGATATTAAACTCCAACAGGTGTGAACTAAGCAGCTTCAAATATTAACTTCAATGAAATATTTTCAAGTAAAGCAGGGTTCAGAAGGTATAATGCCTTTATCAGTGAACAGCTAATGCATTTTCAATTTTATTATTTTTTAGAGTTCCAAGTTCACACTTTTTATAGAAAGGGACAATAACAATAAGTTCACCATCTGGAACTATTCAGTTAATCTCTAGATGGCAGAAACTATATCCAATTAAAAGTGTACTCTGATTAAACTATATTGGAGCTTTATTTATTTGAAGCAATGTCTTATTACAGCATCTTAGAAGTTTCTCACAGGCTTCTGCTATAGTTTTTTTTTAATTATTATTCGGAGACTCTACATATGTTTAATGTTGGATGTAATGTGCATGTGCCGGAAGGATACAAAACCCACCCGAGTCACCTATCATGCAGATATTTCTTTGAAACGGAAATCAGGGCTGATGTTTTAATTAATACTGCAAAGTCTGGGACAGAAAAAAAAAAAAGGGAAGAAAATGAAGAAAAACACTGACAATAAAATCACACATAGGAAAGGATTTTGCTTTTTGCTGAATCATGTATTACTCCATAGATGTGTCTTTTCATTTCCTTAGTTTTGGAATGGTTTGGGTTGGTTCTTGGTGTTAACTTTGCATGATGCTCCGTGTCTTTTCCTGTTTCTTCATCTTTCCTACCATTCTTCCTTGGCTGAGTTTCTTCTTTTCTTTTTCTTTTCACTTTCAACTTCCCTAGTTGGTCCTACTATTTACTGATACAATGTCAGCTTGGCTAATTATGAATTACAGTGATGAAAGACCAGCCCTTGCCCTCTCTCAAATATCTACACATTCTATAGTTTACAGAGGAACAATCTTTCTACTGATAGCTTCTCAATGACAGATTCAAAAGTCTTCATTTTCCTGAGGGGATAACTATTTATGAGCTCAAGTTTCTTGACATACAGTATGTTAATTTGTTGAGTTCCAAATAGTAAAACAACACAGAATGAAATTTAAATGTATCCGAATGGTATTCATTCTGAATTGTCACCACCTAATAGTGGAACTTGATTTTTGCTGATTCTGTTTACATTCATTGTGCTGCGATCAATTAAAAGTTATCTATTTATTAAGGAATTATTCTAGTTACCTTACTCAACTATCAAGTAAGTTTATGCATTTCAAATTTAGTCTGTTCCTTTAAAATATTATAATGCACAGATTAGAAGTTACAAACAATAAAGCAATGGACAGTCTCTTTCAGTTAGTATGATTTGGTTTTCTCATTTTTACATAAGTAGCAAGAAGCACATCATTCATCTTGCCAAATAGTGATATTAACACAGAGATGCAGACACCGGAGCATAAACACATTGACACAGAAAGACACCCCAACTTTAACAATTATTTTGGAAAAAGAACCTTCCATTATTTAAGGTTCAACTCCCAAATATTTGAAAATAAATCCTAAACTACACCATACTGAATCTGTTAAATGTGTATATTTCTCTTTTTATTAACAAGACCTGAATATACTATTAACAAATCCTGAATATGTGGTTAGGAAATCTGGGGAAGATTTATATGACTAAATTTAATAAAAAGTGGGGAACTGGATTCAGCAAAAAAGTTGAAAGCATTCTTCATTGGTCTCTTTCTGCATACTGTTTACCTATAATGCCTTTTGCCCCACCAATACTGGAAGGAGCCATAAAATGTTCTCCAATTTGAAGGACTGGGAGAGTGGCCAGTCTTTAGGCAAGCTTATCTACCTTCCAAGAGTAAAAGGTATGATATGGGCTAAAAAGATGTCATCCTGTTGATTGAGGATGAGCTTGGAAATGATAATTTTAAAAATGAGGCGGGACTCTACTCAAAATTTTATTGTTTGGATGTGCTAAACTGATTACAATAGAAATTGGAGCTGATGAAGGAACTGGCTCCATGAATTGTACTTTGGAGAAGAAGACTTGGAATCTCCCAGAGAGCTTCTTACAGATGCTCCCCATGATGACACAATGAAGCCTGTCTCCAACAGGCTTTATATTCTGAGAGTTGATAGAAACAGCTTCCTCCAAGCAGTGGTTTTTATTGAAAATGACTTATAAATTGCTTTTTGGACTAAAAACTTACAGAAGGACAAGTTGAATTACACCTACCATATTTTTCGGAGTATAAGATGCACCATTTTCCCCTCAAAAAGATGCCTGAAAATCTGGGTGCATCTTATACACTGAATACAGCATTTTTTTGCCTCCTGAAACCCCGTCCCCTTCACCTCAATTTTGCCCCTGCAGTCCCCAGGAGCACTCTATAAGCCTTCTAAAGGCTATTCCCCCTATTTGAAAAATAATGACCCAATTTTGTAAAAAAAAAAAAATGGGCCGTTTTGGGGAGATCTGCAGAGTGCAAAAACTTTTTTTTAAATTTGCCTCTTCAAAATCTTGGTGCATCTTATATTCCGAAAAATACAGTAGTTATGATTTTCCTCCAACTAGGAGTGAAAGAAGATTTAAAAGAAACTTAAAAGAAAACCTTTTTAATTGGAAACAAGCAATAGGAATGAAATTCAGCAGGTTCTGACAGGTTCTGAAGAACTGGTAGCAGAAATTTTGAGTAGTTCAGAGAACCGGCAAATGCCCCCTCTGGCTGGCCCCAGAGTGGGGAAGGAATGCCCACAGAACCAGTAGCATTTATTTTAATTTTACCATTGTATTAGAAGGTTCATTTTGAAAAAATAAATAAATGGACCAAGGGGAAGTTTGGTGAACAAGACTTTGAAAATCTTATAACAATGTTTCTTTGTTTACAATCCTTTTAAAATATATGAAGATCTGAGTTTACAGTAAGAGTAAGATTTTTTTTCCTGAAATGTTCTAGGTGAGAGAAAAACATGATAAGAAGAGACTTTGAAGGTTGCTAGAGGCAGCTTCAAAAGTTAAACATTGTAATTAAAGGAGAACTCCCACTAATTCAGAGTGGAGAACCATTTGGCAACTCATACTAGCTCTGTAGACTGTCTAATACAGTCAGAATGAGCTTGAAAGAAAACCTAGAAAAGTATCTCAAACTGTTTTGGATACAGATTTAAAACTGACAGGATATAAGAATCATATTGACAAAGGTGCTGCAAAAGGTTTAAAAAAATGAAAGGCTAAGGTTTCAATGGTTAAAAGGGTCACACAATACACCAGAACAGCTTGGATTCATAGAACTTAAATCAGAAAAGTGACTTGGGTAATTTTCTTACTTTTGATTTACCACAAGAGATGTATGAAGAGATTCCTGAGAAAAGCAAAACTAAGAAGAAATCAGCTTTTGGGACATTATTTAAAAGTAAAAAATCAAAACAAAACTAAAACTATGGTTCACAAAGTGCACATATTTGGTGAAAAGTAAACTATACGATCCTCTATTTTCTAATGGTCTTTCATGGTTTCTTAAGATTGAGCAAAGAGGTTTAAAGCTTTATTTATGAATAAGATATGGGAAAGAATTTGTTGTATTTTTAGAGAAAATGACAAGCTATGATATTGTAACTGTGTGGAGATCAAGAGGAAGATGATACAAAATTAATTTCTGAGACATCATTTGAAGGAATTAAGATTAATAATTTAAATTTGTTGCTCTTAGTAGCTTTAATGGCATTTTGCTTGATTAAGTTTGAATGATGATGATGTTTTAAAGATTTGCTTATGATATGATAAAACTTGGGAAGAAGAGTTTTAGAGAAAATGGCAAGGTATTATGTAGAGTACATGAAAGAATTGGGAGCATGTTAGCTCTGGTTAGGACACTGGGTTAGCATCAAGTCCATTTTTGAGCCAGAGTGCTGCCTTGAAATGGCATAAGCCTATCCTTTGTTCCAACTCCTGCTGGGGACATGAAAGGAGTTCCCATCTGGGTGGCTCCCAATCAGTGGTGATTTCACTGGCTAATTCTTTCAACCTGAAAGCGCCTTAGTGCTTCTGGCATGAGTATGATCCAAGGAAAGAATTAGTAAATTGATTTATATGTTTAAAGTACACAGACACAGAAACACACATATGGTTATTGTTATTTCAAGCTCTTAATGGATATGCTGCTGATTAAGATTGCAAGATGAAATGTTGTTATTTGCCAATACATAAGATATTGAATATTGAATGAAGAGAGTCTTGGCTGAAATGTAAGAGAAACTATTGAAAATATTTATACTTGCGTTGATGAATGTGGAAATTATTTATTTCTATATTTTGTTCTTGCTTCTATACATACATATACACACATACATATGTTTGTGTATGTCTGTGTGTGGTATTTTTCTTTTTTATATTCACCTTAGTTGTATTAGGTTTATTTTTGTAATTTTAAACTTCAATAAAAATATTGTTAAAAAGGAAGACAGACATTTCAGGCTTTAAACAATCTCAAAGCAATGGTTAAGATGATCAGTTAGTGTCATGAACTGTGCATTAAAGTAACCATATAAAATGGCTTAGCCATAATCCTCCTTTCAATGACTTACAATTGGACACACTATTTTCTTGTATCAAGAACAATGAAAACTCATTCTTTTCCCTTCCTGCCACCTTTTTTTTTGTAGACAGCAGTGTCAACTGCTGAATATTGTATTTCTTAGACAATCTGCCAATCTGTTAAGATTACTATATTCTTAAGGAACAAGTTTTCATTTGGGGAATTATTTATCAACCTTGATTAATAAAAGTTTGACTTTTCTCCTTCTCAGTGGAATTTGACAGCAATTCTCTCATATGTGAGAGAGGCAGGAACCATGTCCTTGAATACCTTTATTCATCATTTTGAAGAATTAATAAAAATTCTGCCCTTTTCAGATAAAATAAAATGAAATGAAATGAAGCTGACATAGCCCCCAAGGCATAGATGTGTTTGCAAGTCTCAGCTGAGCTTTTAGACATCATCAATGCCAAATTAACTTTTCTAATATATTGAAATGCCACATAGCAGAGAAAAACAATGTTGAAACAGAGATGAGGCTCTAAAGGGGATTGTATCTTTCATCTGGTTTGATAAAGAAATGGGAATAATGAAAAGTTACCTCTATGTTTCCTCTGATGAACAACTTGACATACAACTTAACACTGGCCTTCAGTGATTGCAAGGAGGACATATTCTTTGGCAGCTGGCAGAGTACAAAGACAGCTGGATCAATTGAGATTATTACAAGTATCACCTTCTTTGTGTAATATTCCTCTATTGGGTCAAGGCATTCAAGAATTGTAGGCCAAGAATAAAAAATAAAAAATATCAGCAGATAGTATTGAGTTTCTTCTTTTCCATAGTAACATCTAGTTTAACATACTTGCTGGGAGGTGGGGGGGTGGACATTGTTTGGGAAGGGAAGGGTTCTCAGAATTCAAGGTGTCCAGAGGAATCCCTCTAACCTCCAAACTCCAGGCAAGGAGAAAATAAGCAAGGGATATTAGAGAACATATGTAAAAGGTTGATAATCAAGCTCACTTGGGGGAGATGATTACTGAGCATGGTAATCAGACCCTGAGGGCAGAGGGCAAAAATTTTCCTGGGAGTTATAACATGCTTCTGTTATATTTATATATTGAATGAAATGTCAGTAACCCAGCTGTGACTTTAAAAAGTACAGCAAAAGTTGAGTTTCTGCTCAGAAGAGCTAACAGACTACAATTCAGTTAGGGGCAGCCAATGCACATCAAATGTGTCAGAGTTTCAATTGTGCAGTTGCAAGTTCCAGTTTGACTTTTTCACTCCCTGTCCAAACATCCTTGTTCTTCACCATCACCTGTGTGTCTTCCACCTCAGGCAGAAACTAGGTATGATTATCTCTGCTACAGCTCTGAAATTGTGTTTGCAGAAGGCTTTTAAATTAGACCAAAGAGTTACAAAAATAAGATGCCAACTTTGTGGTTCTAGGCTTAAACAAAACTTTTTTTTTCTAGCGCTAACAAAGAAAAAGTTGTTGCTGAAGGAATTGTCATTAGCTAATTTTCCCTCTTTCTGTTCTCCCCACTGTTTTTTATATTATACTGTAACTCTTAAAAAATAGAAAATGAAGTTGCCTAAATTAAACTTGAGATCTACATGCAAAGCATTGGGCCTTGTTCTTCCTTTAGCTAAAGCAGGGCTATCAAATTCATGGCCTGGGGGCTCGATGTGTCACTCGTGACCCAGGGGCCAGTTTAGCAAAGGGGAAAAAAGTCCGGATACATCAAGTGATGCTGCCATGATGACGTGAGTTTGACACCCCTGTGCTAAAGGAATGGAACTTAAAGAAACACTTAGAAGGGTGAGCAAGTTAAATAATTATATTTAGTACTTCTAAAGGCAAGCAAGACTAAGAAACAAAATATATCCTTTTGAAAGTTTGTATAGCACAAAAAAGAATATGAATGTGGATATAGCTTTTTGAATCAGCTGGATAGAGAGATATGGCTGGGAGGGAAGCTAAGAGAACAAACATGATAAGAAGTTAAATGAAGTAACTAGAATGTGGACATTGGTAGGCAAACCTATTTCCCTTTTGACTCATTTGGGCATTTGTTCTGCTGATTGTTAGAGATATCATATATTTTTTCCTAAAACCAATCTGAAATGTGATTCCAGTCTATTCTAAGGTAAACAACTCAGCAATTTCTATACAAACCACAACAGTTTCAAAAATAATAGCACAGTTGCTTCAGGAACTGTAGTTGCTTCCTATTGATAGAAGTCCAGACTAAAACAAACCATGAATTATCTGAGATTGCATAATGTTTTACCCATAATGGAATTACTTCCTCTGGGTTTTGTGTTCCAAATGTTTTACTGACAGTGACATTTAAAATTAAATGTTTGATTCTTTTAAAGCCATTTTATTTTCTGGAGTGCATATTAATGTGAAAGATAACATGTACTTGCTGTTACTTCTTTCCTAAAAGCAGTTCTACCCTGAATGTACAAACAGTCAAAACAAGTTTAAAGAAAATAAAACAAAGTAATAATTTAAAGAGATTATGGGCTCCTGGCTGCTCTTTGAGCTTAGTTTACTTCTTCCAGACATTTAATTATCAAACTAGGTAACATCATCAAAAAATGGTTCAGCTGGAACAGGTTAGGTTGTTTCATGAACACTTAATGATAGATGAATATTATTTTGTCAATCTAAGTACTTCATGTAATGCTTCTGTACAGTATGTTTAATTCCCTGATTCTGTTATTCAGCTAAATCTTTTCAAAGTTCATTAGCACATTGCTGCAGATATAATTATAATTTCAGTCAGCACAGCATTTTCCTTCTGATTGTGGGGCAGAAAATAATTCCCTTTGGTGCCTTTCTCTTTCAACTGGAGCAGAACCTAACTGCTGTGACCACTTATGTGACAAAATTGGCAAACTGAGGACCCCAGATGGAAAACTCTCCAATCTGTATTTCTAAGAGGAGCATCTGGGCTTTTGATTGGCTTCCTGGCTTGATCATCCTTAGAAGAACCCTTGCAACTTTCAACTTCATATTTAGCTAGACATTATGCAGAATTACCACAAGGAATGAAATAGAAAGGGTAACACAAAGAATTTTAATGAGAAAAATATTAATTATGATGCCTTTGTTTCATTTTTAACAAAGGAGATCTTAGACAATGTCATAATTAGTGAGTTGTCCTATATCCTTACATCCTTATGAAAAGACATAATGTATGATTTTTTTAAAAAAAGCAATGTTGTAGTACAATTTCCTTGAATCTTATTCCTTTCCTATTTAGGTCTTTCTGTGCTGTCTCACTGTGGTGCTACGATACTGCTAGAAGTGCCATTGAAGGTATGAAGATCATAGGACTGAGGAAGGGCTGAGGACCTTTTTAGGGTACTAATTATTTTTATGACATGCTTAGATAAAAACCTTTGGAGTGAGTAGTGGCTGATGTTGCCAGTGAGATCGTAACATGTAAACAGCATGAATATAGTAACTTCAAGTGATGAAAAATGAAATAAATCAACTACAACTGACATCTTAGGCATCAGCAAATTGAAATGGACTAGAATTGGACACTTTCATTCCAAACATCATACTGTTTAATGCTCCAAAAGAAACAAAACAAACCCAAAACAAAACCCAAGCACAGCAACATTGATTTCATGATCAGAAAGGATAGTAAACTTTGATACAGTTCAACTACAGAATAGTTGGCACAGTTCAATGACTGTATAATATGAATTAGACTTTCCTCATAATCCTTTAATATAACAATTATCCAGGTTGCAATCCAACTACCAATACAGAAGAAAAGGAGGTTGACAAGTTTTTGGGCCAAGTTCATCATAGTTTTTTTTCTTCATTGCTAACACAGTCTTCAAATAAACAAAACAACAACAACAACAGAGAGAGGGGGAGAGAGAGGGAGAGAGAGAGAGATATATATTTATATACATATCTATATCTATGCATCATAGGATCAATTAATTTTAAAATGAATTTTCAACAGGTTCACTTATTTCTACAACTTACTTACACCCCATAGATACTAACTTTTATTTCATTACAGTACCATTTTCAGAGGATTTAATATTGAAAACATATGGAAACTCTGCTAGATACTAACATTTGTTCCATGCTGAACATAGCACAAAGTAAACCATTCATCTTAAGCCAAATACCATATCAGTATATTTTTGTCCTCTGTGGCTGATAGGATCTGATTTAGCTTAGGGAAAGGGCAAGGAAGAAAAGGATTGAAACTCTTGGACAGAAGTAATCATTTCCCCATGTCTTTAAAGCAGCAGATCTATACAATCTGTGGGAAAGCTTAATATCTTATCATTATTAGCTTAAGGCCCGAAGCATGCTGAGTAACTTTGGAAAAATCACTTTCTTTTAGGCTAACCAACTATAAATTCAGTATGTGTGAGAAGAGTGGAGCGGAAAGGAAAAGTTATCTTATCCCAAACTTCTTAAATGCCGGCTAGTGTGTGTGTATAATATAAACTGAGAAATGTATTTCAGTATCTTCACTTTACTTGAAGATAGTATTTCACAGAGTCTAGGCCTTTGACATCTAGCTTAGGTGAGTTCAGCATAACTGTTTCCTAAATGAATATTTATATTAATGACCAAGATAAATACACTGATAGCCATGATAGATGATAACATGGGCTGTATGGCCCTCAGGAGTCCATGCCATATTACAAGGGACTGCAGTAAGTGCCTTAACTGCCAGGTGTATAGTCGAATTGTCATAATTTTCATATCTCATTATCTGGGTTACTTTCAGCAGCATAGATAATCAAAATGACTATGGTTTAAAATGAAACATCTATCAACCAGCAGTGCTTTTGAGGTACACAAAAGATCAATGAGGTTCAGTAGGGGATCATGAGGAAAAAAAAGTTTGAAAACCTCTGTTCTATACCATCCTATGAAATCTGGTCAGGTTAATAGAATTTTAAGGTCAGCATTCCAGTCACTTAATCCCCCCTCCCACTTTTCTGTCTATTTCCACTAGTAAACAGTTGTGGCCAGAATGTGTTATGATAGTAGTTTGCATATAAATACCCAAGATTTGGCTAGCAGCTGCTAGGTGTATTCATATTTTACAGATGATCCTAACAAAATAGAAGTTTTACGGTGTGCTAGAGAACTATTCTCTGTTTTGGTAGTGGTGGAGGAAAATTATAGGACTGTGCAAGGGAGAAAACTGCAGAGGAGCAGAGACAACCAGAGGATCAAAATTCAATAAATCTGTATCCAGAAAACTCAGTTCTAGATTTCAGCTCCTAATTTCTAACAGAGTAGGCAAATCCACAGTGAAAACTTGAGTAATTAAGAGATATCAACATTGATAGTAGTTATATATTTCTCTTGAAGGTGCTTCTGTTGGCTCCTGTCAGAAATGCCAATTTTCATGCTTACATACAGGTAGTCCTTAACTTTAAAAACTTTCATTTAATGACTGTTTGAAGTTACAATGACACTGAAAAAAGTGACATGATCAGTTTTCAAACGTATGAGTGTTGCAGCGCCCTCAAGATCACTTGATCAAAATCCAGGCACTTGACAATGACATGTATTGGTGACAATTGCACTGTCCCAGGTCATGTGACCACCATTTGTAATCTTCCAGCCAGCTTCTGACAAGCAAAGACAATGGAGGAAGCCAGTTTGTTTAATGATTGTGTGATTCACTTAACAACTACAGTGATTCACTTAACAACTCTTTCAAAAAGGTCACATAATGGGGCAAAACTACCTTGCTCAGCAACTGAAATTTGGAGCTCTCCTAGGGTTGTAAGTTGAGAATTATCTATATTTTGAAATTGTTTAAATGTAGCAAGAACCTAACATAGAGCATTTATTATGTTAATAATTTTATTTGGGGGTGCCCCTGATTTATTATTAACAAATGCAGGTTTCTTGAGAACAGTTTAGAAGTGATTTTCCCTTTCTTCCCTTTAGGACTGAGAGAGAGAGAGTGATTGGCCCAAAGTCACCCATAGGCTTTCATGCCTAAGGCAGGAGTAAAATTCCATATGTCCCATTTTGTAGCCCTGTGTCTTAAATCACTACTCCAAATTGGGACTCAGCACTAAAATACTAATATTTATTAGGAAATACAGTAAATTAAATCCGAGTTGATAATAAAGCATGTAAAATCCATTGGCAAATGAGATTGATGCTCTCCAAAGGTCAGCATCCATAATGCAGCATTGTTTGTATGCAAATTAAAAATATTGGCTAATTAATGTATTGCAATAGAAGCTGTAGCTCCAGGCAAGAATATTCTGTCAAAGAAATTGTTTTCAAAGTCAGCCTATTTTGTTTGTAATATATGAAGCAAAACAAGATAACCAATTAATATTTCTGAAATTAGCAGAGAGTGGAACAGCTCAGATTCTGATCACAGGTGTCATGCACAGTTGTAACTGTTATTGTTTTTCTCCAGAATATCAATATGTGAATATGCCTTTTACATTTGTAAGTAAACAAAGGGGACAAATATATACAGCGGAAGAGATAAATGTAGTTATTCTTGAACACAGAGTATAGACCAGTGTTTCTTAAACTTTTCTTTTCCTCCTTCAGGAACTCTCCCCACTCTTAAAAATGATGAAGGACCCCAAAAGAGCTTTTGTTTGTATGGGTTATACTTATCAATATTTACTGCAATAAAAATTAAAATGAATATACCTGCTGCTGTTCTCATGATTGTTTCATGGGATTTTAATATTGTATTGTTTTTCAGCATAAGAGTACCAAATACTGTTCATTTCATAGATTCCTGAAAGATCTTGAGGATCCCAGAGCTCTGAGACCTCACTTTAGGAAACATTGGCCTGGACTATTAAATAAAAGTATTATTTACTGTAGCTATTCATGCAGAACAAATCCCTTTACTGACTGTGCTGGCAGAGATTTCACATTGTTCCATAGTGTCGGAGCCGCAACAGAGAAGGCTCTCCTAAGTAGTCGCCAGTTGGCACTGACTGGCGGATGGAATACGGAGGAGGCCAACTCTATGCGATCTGATGGGACGCAGGGAGGTAATTGGCAGAAGGCGGTCTCTCAAATAGCCAGATCCACTACCATGGAGCGCTTTATAGGTGGTAAGTAGAACCTTGAAGTGCACCCGGAGATCGACAGGTAGCCAGTGCAGCTCATGGAGGATCGGTGTTATGTGGGCGAACCGTGGTGCGCCCACAATCACTCGCGCGGCCGCATTTGGACTAGCTGAAGTCTCCGGATGCTCTTCAAGGGCAGCCCCATGTAGAGCACATTACAGTATTCCAGCCTGGAGATCACAAGGGCTCGAGTGACTGTTGTGAGGGCCTCCCGATTCAGGTAGGGCCGCAACTGGCGCACCAGGCGAACCTGGGCAAATGCCCCCCTGGTCACAGCTGAGAGATGGTGGTCAAAAGTCAGCTGTGGGTCCAGGAGGACTCCCAAGTTGCGGGCCCTTTCTGAGGGGTGTAAGTTTTGTCCCCCCAGCCTGAGTGATGTATGTTGGTCAAATTTTTGGGAGGGAAACACAACAGCCACTCGGTCTTGTCTGGGTTGAGTATCAGCTTGTTTGCTTCATCCAGTCTTTAACGGCTTCTAGACCCGGTTCATCGTCCACCGCTTCATTGAGTTGGCACGGGGCGGACAGATACAACTGTGTATCGTCCGCATATTGGTGGTATTTTATCCCGTGCCTTCGATGATCTCGCCCAGCGGTTTCATGTAAATGTTAAATAGTAGGGGGGATAGGACCGACCCCTGCGGCACCCCATAAGTTAGGGGCCTCAGGGACGATCTCTGCCCCCCACCAACCCGACTGCGACCTGTCCGAGAGATAGGAGGAGAACCACTGCAAAACAGTGCCGCCCATCCCTATCTCCCGCAGTCGTCGCAGAAGGATACCATGGTCGATGGTATCGAAAGCCGCTGAGAGGTCCAGGAGAACTAGATGGAAGCATGGCCTCCATCCCTAGCTCTCCAGAGATCATCGGTCAATGCGACCAAGCGGTTTCTGTGCTGTAACCGGGTCTGAAGCCAGACTGGAAGGGGTCAAGATAGTTAGCTTCCTCCAAGGTACGCTGAAGCTGGAGAGCCACCACCTTCTCAACAACCTTCCCTACAAAGGGGAGGTTGGAGACTGGACAATAGTTATTAAGAACAGCTGGATCCAAGGACGGTTTCTTCAGGAGGGGTCTTACCACCGCTGTCTTGAGCGCGGTGGGAAAGTACCCCTCCCGAAGAGAGGCGGTAACAACCGCCTGGATCCAGCCTCGTGTCACCTCACTGCTGTTGGCAACCAGCCAGGAGGGGCACGGGTCCAGTATGCAGGTGGAGGCACTCACAGCTCGCATAGCCTTGTCCACATCCCCAGAGGCAACTTCCTGAAACTCAACCCAGAGTGGTTTGCCAAGTCTTCTCCTTGTGTCTCGGCTGGATCTACTGGGGTGGAGTCCAGGTCCGCTCGAAACCGGGCAACTTTGTCCGCCAAGAACTGGACATACTCCTCAGCCTTACCCTGTAGGGAGTCCCCCGTCTCCCTCCTATTTAGGAGGGAGGGTTATCCTAAACAGGGTGGCTGGGCGGGACTCAGCGGCTACCAAGGAGGCAATATATGTTCTTTTTGCTGTTCTTAAAGTCCGAATATACTTGGTGCATGCTGTTAAAAGTGCCCGTTTCGACTCGGACCTATCGGACCTCCACGAGTGTTCTAGGCGTCTCCTCCGCGCTTTACCTCCCGGAGCTCCTCAGTAAACCAAGGAGGCCTCGGGGGGCCGCTGACCCTGGGGGCCGTAGCGGCGCAATCCGGTCTAGAGACTCCGAAGCTGCTGGTGCCAGCAGCGACGAGGGTCTCCGCCGAACTGGGGCGAGGGTATCAGGATAACCCCAAGCTCCGTCTGGAACCTGACAGGATCCATCAGTCGCTTGGGGCGGAACCAGCTGATCGGTTCCTCCTCCCTACGGGGGGGTTTGGCCTCCGGAAGTCTAGCCTCAGTAGGTAGTGGTCTGACCACGACAGGGGTATGGTCTCATTACCCTCAGACCAAGATCGTAACTCCACTGCTCCGAGAGGAATACGAGGTCGAGCGTGTGACCCGCTGAGTGAGTTGGGCCTCGGATTACTTGAGTCAAGCCCATGGCTGTCATGGAAGCCATGAACTCCTGCGCTCCATCAGAGTGTTCACCGAGCGAAGGCAAGTTGAAATCCCCCAGAACTAAGTCTAGGGAACTCAACTGCTAGCTCGGCGTGACTAGGAGCGAGGGGAGGGCTGTTGCAACGCAGTTGGGAGGCAGGTAGTAAGCAGCAGACCCACTTGACCCTTGAGGTCCAGCTTCACCAGCAGGGACTCACACCCGACAAGCTCCGGAGCAGGGATCCTACGAGGTACTAAAGACTCCCGGACTACAATAGCCACACCGCCACCCCTTCCCTGGGCTCTCGGCTGGTGTACACCTGAAATCCGGCTGGGCACATCTAACGAGGGGACTCCTTCCGTGCCCAGCCATGTCTCAGTAATACATGCCAGGTCTGCGCCCTCATCAGTTATCAAGTCCCGGATGAGGGGGCCTTATGAACGACAGACCTGGCATTTAGCGACAGCAGCCTGAGACCAGGGTCCTGAGTACTCGCGCCATCTGACCTTGGAGTGGGACTCCTAGGGCCGGAAGGAGGGATCTCTATAACACAGCGAGCCCTCCTTCCCCGATGATGGCCTGCCCTAAAGTCCCCGCCATATCTGCTCCCTGTTATGACCGCAATGCTCCGACCCTCTCCCGTGGATATAGCCCCCCCAACCACCCCAGTGGCCCCCGCATACCCCGCCAGGTCCTCCGAATCATCATACCCAAGCTCTCACACAAACAGTCCTCACTAAAAAAGTTAAAAACACAATACAACTATATAATAATAAAAAGTGAGATCATTCATATCATCTCAAACAATCCCATGCATCAACATACCGATTAAAGAAATATAGGAAAAAGTTGCGCAGTTCGAATAGTCCAAGGTGCCTTCCACCTCTCCTGAGGAGGGTAGCACCTTAATGGGAGCTCCGCTAAGGAGACCAATATCGTCCAAGGGAGGGGAGGAGGGGACAAGGTGGATCTGGGCAGCAGCTGTAACAGGGGGAGTCAAGGGCTAACCCTAGTGGAGAAAGTCTGATGGTTAAGTTCAATTCCAGCCATCCCCTTGATGTTATTTCCAGGTTAAGTCCTAGGGTGGGAAAGAATATCTGTCTCTGATGGAAAAAGACAGGGGGAGATGTTCTAATCACCAATCACACTCTCCTTCAATTCCGTCCCCTCGAGCAGTTTCCTCCCTCACCAGTTCTTTCTTTGGTTACAGCGTGAAGGCAGAGTAGGTCTAAATATCAGCAGCAGCGAGAGCCGGAAGGCCAATCATGATGGTCAAAGGCCCAATATGCAGAAGTCAGTTCAACAAGAGTCGTACCAATCGTACCAGCCCCCTTAGTAGTCTAAGCCCAAGGTTGAAAAAAGCTTCATCCAAGGTGGAAGGAGGGGGGGGTGCCCCATTCAGCAGCTGGGCCCCGGCGTTCTCAAAGGGGCCTCAGCAAACCAGAGAGTTATGGGCCAACAGCGACATAATGAGGGTTATGGTAGTCAGGGCGGTAAGTAGTTAAGTCAGGCTCCCCCCAAAAGCAGCTGGCCATACGGTCTTCCAAGCCGCTAAGCCGCGGCGGTCTCACAGCCAGCGGGCCAGCGAGCCAACAGACAACAGTGTCGCGGCAGCCAGCATAATCGGGGGAAGATCAGGACTCCCCTAGCAGCCGCCGGCAGCGTCTTGTAACAGCTGAGCCGCGGCGTTCTCAAGCGGCAGCCAGCAATAATGGGGGAAGATCAGGATCCCTAGCAGCTCGGCCGCAGAGTCTTGTAACAGCTGAGCCGCGGCGTTCTCAAGCGGCAGCCAGCAATAATCGGGGGAGGAAGGATCAGGAGAGGAACGAGAGGCGGATCAAGCGGGAAAAGGGGGAGGATCAGGACTTCCGGACATCAGTGTGCCTGGATGGGGAAGCCTTATTTATAGACATTCATGCCCTAGTCACTACAGTTTGGAGTACTGCAATACACTCTATAGCAATAGCAATAGCAGTTAGACTTATATACGCTTCATAGGGCTTTCAGCCTCTCTAAGCGGTTTACAGAGTCAGCATATTGCCCCAACAACAATCCAGGTCCTCATTTTACCCACCTTGGAAGGATGGAAGGCTGAGTCAACCCTGAGCCGGTGAGATTTGAACAGCCGAACTGCAGAACTGCAGTCAGCTGAAGTAGCCTGCAGTGCTGCATTTAACCACACCACCTCGGCTCTTTAACCACGGCGCCACTCTACATGGAGCTGTTGTTGAATACTATCCAACCTTCATCTGATACAGAATGCAGAAGCACAGACAGTTTTCGAGCATCTAGGACAACATATATTATACTTCTGTTCTGCAAGTTTCATTGATTGCCAGTTTCCTTCCAGGTCCAATCCAAGATGGTTTTAACCTTTAAATTCCTTTATGCTATGGGACCAGGCTATCTGAGGGACCACCTTTCCCCCCTTAAATCAGCTTGATTCATTAATTTGCACAGGAAAAGGATGCTGCAATCTGCAAGCAGATATTTGGCTAGGGATCTACATGTAGTGAGTCCCAAAAAACATTCCTTCTCTGCCATGGTGCCCACATTGTGGAATTTTCTTCCCATCAAAATTAAATTGGCCCCATCCATTTATATTCACATTCCCTTGTTTTATTACAAAGGCTTGGCATCTTAGATTTCAACAAAAATAAAAATCCATTTGTATAATATAAAAGTTCTGTAACCAGCTGCCATTTTAATTTAGGGGTTCAAGGTCAGTATAACAAATAATCCTTACAACTGTTCTAAATTAAGGAATTGTTGAATCCTTTGTAAGGTTGTGTAATTATATGGAAAACAAAGAACATATTTTTGTACCTGTGCTAATTTTCAAGCATTTACGAATAAACTATTTAAGACTTTTCATTCTATCTTTGGACCCTTTTATGTATTGCCTATGATTATGCCATTAAAAAGTCTGATTTCATTTTAAATATAAAAGCAAATTTTACAGACATATGCAATACAGGCTTATAGATTACTGTCGACTACTTTAAGTGAACTTAGATGAAATTTCTGCTTGGCGTCTGCATAATGTGCGAAATTGAGATTAGTGATTTTAGGTTTTTGACTGTAATCCCACTAAGAATAATTGGAGTGTGGAAGAGGTTATGTTGGGGAACCTCTCAGTCAGAACAAAATAATTAGATAAACACACATGGGCATAGCTATGTCACATCAGAATGCAGATTGTGTTCTATACTTCAGAAGGGGAAATATGGGCATAAAGTGGTAAAGGCATATCAGTTTTCTGAATAATGCTAACATTGCAACAGGGTTTTATAATTTTGGATTATTTATTCATTTTTTTGTTATTTATTCCAACTTAGATGCTTTACTCTAATTGACAGTGGATTGTTCACAAATAAAATTGTGAGATTTTTGTGAGATGAATGGTGTCTTCAGAAGTTTTACTACTGTCCTATGAAATATTGTAAAAATTGTATTATAATATTTAATTGTCTGTATGTCTGTCTGTCTGTCTGTCTGTCTATCTATCTATCTATCTATCTATCTATCTATCTATCTATCTATCTATCTCTATCTATCATCAGAAGTTTTACTACTGTCCTAGGAAATATTGTAAAAATTGTATTATAATATCTATCTATCTATTCTATCTATCTATCTATCTATCTATCATCATCTCATCTATATATCTATCTATCTATCTATCTATCTATCTATCATCTATCTATCTATCATCTCATATTTGAGCATCTATCTATCACAGAAGGAATTATAATTCTTCTTATACAAAATATGCATTTTGAAGTATGGTGTCTATTTAGAATGGGTTAAAGACACTTGATCCATTGGATGTTCGGTGTACTCCTCACAATGGGCCACTAGATGTTCTTGCAGCCTTTGCCTACCTAGCAAGGAATAAGTCACTGTATACACTTCATTATGACACTCCTAGACATATCTTTTATTTCTCAGATGAAATCTTTAGAAATCAGTCCAGCCATTGGAAGAGTTTGCAGAGGAACAACATGAGCTAAGGATGCCATCACCTATTCATTCCAGATGAGATGAAAGCCTCAGTTGAGTCATCTAGCAGATCCCCAGAAAAAGTCCCAAGCCCTTGGAAACCGATCAGTATCTTTTAGCCACCTATGGTGCAACAATTTTGTTAGACAACCTAACATCTCTGCAAGGAGGGAGGCAGAATCTGGAAGCCAAAAAGCAACCAGAGAATGAACTGACTATGGCAGAAGACTCATGATAATTTCCTCCAACTTCAGGTAACACTACATTGTCCTGTGATTTTTTTAAAAAACATCTCTAGAGTGGGATCAGCTACCTGAGACACAACCATTGGGTCAGGTCCATATCTGCCATTATGGCCATGAACTGCTAAGCCACTTCAAACTCCACTACAAACTACAGCCAACCCAGCAGCGGAGTCAAGAAATCTAGGCAGCCAACTTCACAAGAGTTCATATTCAGTTATCCGTAGACATTGTCTGTGAAAACATATTAATTCTTCCTGGGTAATAGCTTATACCTCCATCTCTGCTCTGCAGGTGCAGCTGTTATTGCACTCAAAACTAATAGCGGACACTATGCTTTTGCCTTGCTGCACTGAGCCATTGCAGGGCAAACCTATACAATAGGTTTTGTATAATACTACACATGCTACCTAGCTGCACATGCAGGAGTATATTAAGAGACAGTTATTGGGCATGAACAAGACTAATACTTGGAATTAGTCAAACACCTCAAATTGCCTTCCAAATAACTAGTATGCTCCAATATCCCTGCATCTATGATTCCTTCTAGTTCGTTACACTCTTCAAAAATGGACCTCCACTTTAGTACTCATTGTAAGGTAACTTAAAAAAATCCTACTCAAAAGCTCACATAGTCATTGCTGGAAGGCTACTGGCTCATTCTCAATTGTTCCCCAGCTATTCCAGTTCTTCACAGCATACCATTCCATTTCAGTCCTGTTCTAGTTCACTGCTCCCAATTCAACTGCACTCCATCACCACAGCCATTTGAAAAGATTCTGTCCATCAAAGCAACCTCCCTACCAAATTTGCATGAAACTTATTTTCTGCCAACCAGCCCCCTCATTAACTTAACAAATTGAGTTGTAGTTTTTAAAAACTGTTTCTGAGAAAGAGATGGATCACTAGAAAGTGAGATGTTTATTTTTAAAGATGGAAGGATAGACAGGGGGATCCCATGTTCAATTAAATATGGAAGAGTTAGACAGTCATTTGCTTCCCATCCATTCTGTGCTCCAGATTCTGCTCTTAGAGTTAATCAGAGGGACCTCTCAGCTTTTGAAAGTAGAGGTTCGGAAAGGACAATAGTAAAAAATAGAGTCCTTGCTTGATGTTCATCAATTGTGTCATCTATTCCTCTGATTTTAACTTACACATAACATACAGACCCATAAGACACATAGCTCTGTTCTTTGACATGAGCAACAGTGCTATAACATTTTGTTTGCATTGATTCTTCAGGTGAACCAAAATAAGTACATGGGACACTAAGAGGAATTTGACAGCAATGTGCTGCAGGCAAATTCAAACAGAAGGAGAAATGAAGTCTCTTGTATCGTACTCAAAACTGTGGGGTGATGTGAAGTCTCTTCTTTGCTTTAAAAAGAAAACTATTATATCTCCACAGAGCAAAGCTCCTCATTCAGAATTAGCAATAAGGATTTAAAATAAAAAATGCAAGTGTTATACTGTTTCATTGCATATGTTATCACCCTTTTCATCTGAGAATAGTTTGGGAGCAGCCTTCCCCAAAAGCTGTCAGGCTCCTCTTCTCTTGACCCTCTGAAAATGTTTAAAGATACATACCCCACTCCCAGAGGTGGCATTCAGGTTCTGACCAGTTCTGGAGAACCGTAGCAGAAATTTTGAGTAGTTTGGAGAACTGGTAAATACCACCCTCGGACTGACCCATCCCCATCTATTCTCTGCCTCCTGAGTCCCAGCTGATCAGAAGGAAAATGGGGATTTTGCAGTAACCTCCCCTGCCATGCCCACCAATCCATGCCATGCCCACCAAGCCACACCCACAGAACTGGTAGTAAAAAGAATTTGAATCCCCCACCAATTACTGGCATTCTATGAAGCTGGAGCCCAGGGAAGTTTACAGTATCTATGGATATGTGTGAATCTGTTCTCTGGGGCACCAGAAGGGGTTTTTGTCTTATGCTTTTTACAGTTTTTATTATTTTATCACTGAGCCATACAGGGCTATTACAAATGTTTTACGATTCAACAAACCAACAATACCTAATGAAAATGTTTGCTGTATAGAACTGGAATAGGCATTTTTTTTCCAGCCTGGGGCCCCACTTTGTGCTTGTAGGCTGCATGAATTGGAGCTACACATTGTGTAGCTGGGGACCCTTTTAAACACTTGGAATGAGGCAGGACTATTTTTAGTTGTTCAGTATTTAGAGAGAGAGAGTTTGATGTAGTAGTTAAGATATCAAGCTAGCAAGGCAGGAGGCTGTGAGTTCTGATCCTGCCTTAGGCACAAAGCTATCTGCTCACCTCAGGCCAGTCACTCTCAACCCTAGAAAACAGGCAAAGGCAAACTGCTTCTGAGAACATTGGCAAGAAAACTGTAGAAACTACTCCAGACAGTTGCCCAGAATCAAGACTGACTTAAAGGTATCAAAGGGGAGGGGGGGAATGGAAATAGCTTTCAGGAGGTAAAGTGGATGATGTAACCATTGTAGATAGAAATAAAAGTCTGATTGATTCCTTTAAAAGGTGTTTTTTTCTGACTAAGAAAAATCTCAAACTTCACTCTTGATCGCTCTAGGTGCTCTTAGGACTTCAAACCAATGATGTGCATTGCACATGTTCTACAAGTCATCTTTTGTTTTATCCATAATATAGGGAGAAGATAATTTTTTCCCTTAATGATCAGAAAGTTTTAAGATTGCTTAAAAGTCATTCTTTGGTTCTCATTTCTTTCTTTATAATGCTTCTCCCTCAGTCCTTGAATTTTTCAGTTGAGGATTGGAAGTAAAGCACTAATAGAAAATTCTTTTCAACAATGACTATAGTTGAATAATGGTCATCCATCATTATTTGCATGGCAAGGAGATCTCGGAAAATATCTTACAGTGCAGCATTTCACACCCTTTTAAGATCACAAGATGAGAAATATGTTCTGTTACCTTTTTTTATACATTTAGCTGGAACAAAAACAGCAGATCAGTAATATAAAAGAGTTGCAAATATTTGGCAATAATTTACCAATTGAAGCTTCACTTCTGGGATAAAATACTATTATTAGTAACACTCTTTTTGTATGTATACATCTATCAGTGTCACAGGAACTGATATGTAGCTTTGTAACAATATCTGCTTGTAAAATATAGTTTTATGAATAATTTATTGAACTAAAGTGAGTTTATACAAATGGCCAAATGGATCTCATCTTTGGAAATAAGAAAGAAAAAAGAGTGACAATTTACAATAAAACCCCTCTCATTTTGACTAGTATGGGTGTGAACTGGGTTACCTTTGGTCAGCTTCAATTCATCCTTCAGTTGAGCTCTAGGTGCAACCTTAGCATCTCACACTAGTGCCCTCTTGTCCTCATTACCAGACCAGTTCAATGCATGCCTTTGAAGAACTTCAAAAAACGTCCATGGGATCTGAATGTAGTGGCCATAATTTTAGATCTCTTCTAAAGCTGACTTTAGAACAGCATTTTTCGGCTGTGACCAGGGGGGGCATTTGCCCAGGTTCGCCTGGTGCACCAATTACGACCCTACCTGGACTGGGAGGCCCTTCGAATAGTCACTCACGCCCTTGTGACCTCAAGACTGGACTACTGTAACGCACTCTACATGGGGCTGCCCTTGAAGAGTATTCGGAGACTTCAACTTGTCCAGAATGCAGCCGCGCGAGTGATTGTAGGTGCACCTCAGTACACCCACATCACACCTATCCTCCGCAAGCTGCACTGGCTGCCTATTGGCTTCCGGACACGCTCAAGGTGCTAGTCGTTACTTTTAAAGCCCTACATGGTATCGGACCTGGGTACTTGAGAGACCGCCTCCTGCCAATTACTTCCCTAAGAACCGATTAGATCCCACAGATTAGGCTTCCTCCGAATTCCATCTGCCAGCCAGTGCCAACTGGCAAACACCCGGGGGAGGGCCTTCTCTGTGGCTGCTCCGGCCCTCTGGAATGATCTCCCATGGAGATCCAGACCCTCACCACCCTCCAGGCTTTCCATAAAGCCACGAAGACCTGGTTGTTCTGGCAGGCCTGGGGCCCTGATGGATTCCAGCTCCACTTGAAAGGTTGTGATTGTTGTTGTTTTTTACTTTGTTTGCCTTTTGTCCTATTTGTACCCTCTTCCCACCTTTGGTTGTTAGCCGCCCCAAGTCCCTCGGGAGTGGGGCGGCATACAAATTAAATAAACATTCCAAACAAACATTCCAAACATTCCAAAACCAGGACATGGAAGAAAGAAAATTTGACATTGAAGCATCCAAGATGCTTCATAGCTATTAACAGTTGGGTTTGTTCCCCTCCCCCCCCAGTGTTTTTGATACCTCAGTGAGGTTGATATTTTATTCTAGTGGCTCCTCCTTTATTCAGGAGCTAACCATGTCTACACTCTAGGAATTGCTGTATCCAATGGCCAGGTTATCCAATGTAATCCATTTGGCCAGGATACATAAGTGGAAATTCCTTCATAAGAGCAGCAGTGGTGCAGTGGTTAGAGTGGAGTACTGCAGGCTCCTTTGCTGATCACCGGCTGCCAGCGGTTTGGCAGATTGAATCTCACCAAGCTCAAGGTTGACTCAGCCTTCCAGCCTTCTGAGGTCGGTAAAATGAGGACTCAGATTGTTGGAGACAATATGCTGGTTCTGTAAACCAGTTAGAGAGGATTGTAAAAGCACTGTGAAGTGGTATATAAGTCTAATTGCTATTGCTATTGTTATTTTTAATGCAAATTTATCATAATTGGTGACATTCTTTGTGAACAGAGAAATTGAAAATTATATCTTGTATGAAAGAAGTGAAAGCTAATATTTCTCTGCTCTTTATTTTAATTAGCTTCTTCATGCCATGCTTGGACACCTATATCCTTCTATCTGGTTGTAACAGGAAGATATGTTATTGAATCTATAAACTTTCCCTTCATTTTATTCTGCAAATGCTGATTTCTACATCAGCAGTTTCAAAGTAATTGTTCCAGCAATGATCTGTATGCTGTTGTATAACATGTCAAGAATTTTGAGCAAAATATGGCAATTATTATTTCATATACATTTTAATGTAGCATATCATTTATATGATGCATTGTTTAACATTCTGAAAACAGAAGTAACTATTTTAAACAGTGGGGAGGAAATCAGAGCTTCTTTATTATTCATATCTTCACACTCAAGAGCTGTGATTAGTAGCTTAAACCTAAATGCTTCAATTTAAGGGGCAGCATATCAAATTTGGTTCTTAAGGACAGCCATAGGCAGAGAGCAATAAGAAAAGCCTACTTTTAAAGGATCTGAAGTATTCAAAAAGTATATGAAGTTGATCTAGAGCTCCTTGGAGATTTTGAGGCAGGAAAGCCATCTTCTGTTACTACTTGCTTCAGCCACTTTGAAAACTCTGAACTACGTGATTTACCTGAAGTCAATCTAAACTAGCCAGCTTTCAGTATTTAATTAGAACTGATAATTTACTTCTTTTTCTCAAACCAGAAAAGCCTTGTGCCAGTCCTCATTGTTATGCTGAATCTGAAGTTAGCTTGGTTCCTTGCCAAAAAGTTAAGCAACTGTGACTTCTTCAGAGAGTTTTACTCACTGAACTGGAAATACAGTGCAGCTAGTATTTAAGCGAGTCAGTGATTTTTGCACGAATAAGGACTGATTCTGCCTTATAAATTTAACACAAGCTTTATTGCTGGCTTCCAACAGATAAAGTGACAACATCCCTTCCCCCATAGTTCTTGATTTTGGAAAAAGAGACACTTATTGTTTAAACAATAAGGGTATCAATCTCACATAGATTCCCAATAGACAAGAGATACATCAGCCAAGTCTACTGTGTATTGATCATACCCATAGAACCCTAATCCTCAGCAGACTATTGGCTTAGTCTTAGTCCAATAATTTATGACCAAATGTTTTGTACCTAACAATAAAGCCTTCAGAAACTGAATAAACTCTGGTCACTTTCAGACAGCCATTTGAGGGAGCTGGGAGAGATTAATCAATTAATTAAGGTTAAGATTTTTAGAATAGCTCAAGTGATCTTGACAGCATTCGTTTCTTTCTCCCCCTCCCTCTCTCTCCCTTCCTCCCTCTCTCTCTTTCTCCTCTTTCTCCCCCTCCCTTTCTCCCATTCTTGGATTTTCAAGTAGAACCTTGAGATTTTTGCAGAACAGGAAGTGACAAAGGTGCTCCTGAATTACAGAAGGAACAAGGATTCTGCTGATATCTCAGCTCCTGCAGTGACTAGTGGAAGGTTGCGCCTATGGAAACTCATAAATGCAAAGGCTATTTAGCAAATGAGTGAATCATTTACTGTGACATCAAGAGTCTTCTATATCAATAACAATATTCTCAGGTGATATTCTCAACTGGTCATGTGATATACTGCTTGACTGTCAAGAACCCAATATCCTTTATCACAATTTAGTGAAATAGATACTTTTAGAAACCAACAAGAGGGTTACAAATACCAATTTCTCAACCATTCTGAGAAATATGTCTCAGATGCTAAAAGTTCCATTTAGCCATCATGGCAAATTACTGGACATATAAGCCAGAAATCTTAACTGAAGTTGGTATTCAGCCTGTGAACTCTAGTGAATCATATAAATACATGAATATACGTACAGAATGCATGAATTCTAATATCTTGCCATGCCACCTACAATATATTAGTGGCCATTCAACATCATTTGAAGCAACAAATTAAGTTATTTGTCTATTTGGCCACAAGACAATTTTTCAGAATTTCAAGATTTCTACATACTGGGCAGGAAAATATGAGAAATGTCAAATAAGATTGTAGATATCCTGGTGAAAACTAGAAAATAGAATAGAATAGAATAGAATAGAATAGAATAGAATAGAATAGAATAGGAGTAACAGAGTTGGAAGTCATCTTGGAACTCTTCTAGTCCAACCCCATGCTTAGGCAGGATACCCTACACCACTTTAGACAAATGACTGCCCAATATTTTCTCAAAAACATCCAGTGTTGGAGCATTTATAACCCGGAGGCCAGTTTTTCCACTGATGAATTGTTATGTCAGGAAATTTCTCCCTAGTTCTAAGTTGCTTCTTTCCTTGATTATTTTCCACCTATTGTTTCTTGTCCTGCCCTCACGTGTTTTGGAGAATATCTTGACTCTCTCTTCTTTGTGGCAACCCCTGAGATATTGGAACACTGCTATCATGTCACCTCTACTCCTTTTCATCAGACTAGACATATCCAGTTCCAGCAACCATCTTTATATGTTTTAGCTTCCAGTCTCCTGATCATTTTGTTTTTTTTGCCTAAGTGTAGAACATTACTTTTTTTCACCATTGAATTTTATTTATTAGACAGCACCCAACGTTCAAGTCTGTCAAAATCCTTCTGTATCTTAAGCCTATCTTCTGGAGTGTTGGCTATTCCTGTTAGCTTGGTGTCTTCTGCAAATTTGATAAGTTCCCCACCTATCCCCTCATTGAAATCATTGATGAAGCTGTTGAAGAGAACTTGGCCGAAAACAGAGCCTTGCAGTACCCAACTACATACTTCCCTCCCTGTAGATACAGTTCCTTTGAGGACCACACATTGAATAGGGTTGGTCAGCCAGTTACAAATCCATCTGATGGTGAGGTCGTCTAACCCACATTTTCTATTTTAAGTATAAGTATCTTTCTATCATTTTTTCCTCCTTTTCCTAAGATATGGATGTAATTTTAAATCTTATTAACTAGAGAGTAAGCTTTACCATGCATTTAGCATTGACCTGTCA
The DNA here is from genome assembly GCF_009769535.1 of Thamnophis elegans. Classification (NCBI taxonomy): domain Eukaryota; kingdom Metazoa; phylum Chordata; class Lepidosauria; order Squamata; family Natricidae; genus Thamnophis; species Thamnophis elegans. Next base: position 103,224,428 of record NC_045541.1, on the reverse strand, counting down.
TGGAAGACTTCAGCCAGGTGCTACTCAATCGAAACCACAAAATAGCTAAGTAACAGCCAATCAATGGCCACATTTTTGCTTCAAATTTGACAGTTATCGAGTATCCTCCTGCTCAATCCCATGTGCTTCCAGCACTGTGAAATGAAAAGAGAAGCAAAGAAAAAAAGCACAGTCAATTCCCATGGTACTACTCTGTCAGTCCATTTGAAAAGCATCATCCTAGCAATCCTTCTAGAATAAACTTTAACAAAAATCTATCTGATTTTTTTCCCCTGAGCTGGGCAAAATAGAGGAAGAAGACATGGGACATGCCAAGTAGTAATACAATGGGTATATTTATCTGTGAGGGGAAATGCCCAGAAATATATAATATCTTCTAGAATGTAAAGTTTATTTTTAGCAGAAGTGCACAATAATGAGAGGGGGAGTAGTTTTTTTTTTAAAATGCTGAAGAAGTAGTCTTTAAGTAGAGCCAATTAACTAATTTAGCATTGAATTCTGTGATAAATTGTTGGTTGAGATAAACATGTTGATGAGATTTTTTTTAAAATCAAAGATGGGCTATTTGAATAAGTAAGGTCAAGGAAGAGACTGAGGCAGAAATATGTAACACAGTTATTATCAGAAAGCACATTCAATATTGGTGCCTGATATTAACTTAAATATTTCAGCTATCTTCTTTTGCAACTTGAACATGTAATGTAATCTTAAATTACTGCTACTTTCTTTAATTATGATATCTTCGGAATGCATATATGGCATTAAAGCATGTAACTTTCAGTATCAGCATTTCTCACTGTTCATTGGCTCCCTAATATTAACAGCCAGATGTTCCTTTCTCTATTGCTCCCCCCAAGCAATATGTTTTTATTCACCAGTGAACTACATTTCATACTACAGTGCGGCTGTCTGCTAAAACATCATGAACCAGTGGTGAGGGGATAGTAATGGCAGAACCACATTCTGCTTTACTATGTCATAACAAAGATAGAAGCAGGGAGGGTCTGCTGAACTTAAAGTGATTAACATCAATCATAAAGCAAAACATCCAATGTTTATGGCTAATGAGGAAAGGATGTGCAGTCATTTAATACCAAAGTGCTTCATCACTCTACTGAGTTGATGAGTTTTTACTCGGAAAATGTTTAGGGAAGATCAATGCCACAGGCAAGACAGCGCATGTTTCGTTGCTATGGAATAGGAAGGATGCCTGCTGTTAGCAGTTAAAGAGATAACAGCCAGTAGAGGGCAGGAAGGTTCAAGGTATATTGGCCAACATAAAAAGGTGGCAGGATATATTTTGTGAGTAGCTTACTTACTTCTAAGGCAAAGTGATTCAGCTCTTCAGAAGATAAACTTTATCAGAGGTAAAAGTAAGATGATAGAACTGGATTGTGAATTGGTCCTAATTCAGAGAAGTTTTACTCTTCCTTCTGTACTCTCTGGTGTGAATTTCCTTCTCCCTGCCCACTCATGGTTAATGTGGGACTAATTATCTGACTAGGTACTTCTCATTCCCAGGTTATAAATGCTAAACCTTGTTTAAATTGAGGTCTTGTTCCATGATGCAGCTCCAGGATTAAAAGATAGTTAGGATATGTAAAGATGTACTCAGTAAGATTCGAAGAAAGAAAGAAAGAAAAGAAAGAAAGAAAGAAAGAAGAAAGAAAGAAAGAAAGAAAGAAAGAAAGAAAATCAATTCAGCAATATTTGGAGTCAGAGGTCCCTTATCTTGACATAATCCTATTTCATGGTAAGTTAAAAAGAGAGACAGCCTTTCTATATACAACTCATTAATTCAAATCTTCATGAACTTTGTGCCAGCAAAAGGTGATTTGCCTGTTGCAGATTGTTATGGTAAAACATACATGGATATCTTTCCATCACGGGCCACAGGCAACCCATACCAACCTGTCCGAACCTTGAGATTGAAGCTCACATCTATCATTCCCCAGTTGATTAACCATCAGCAACAGGAGAGGACTAGATTGTACTATTTCCACTAGTAATAGAAGCAAATGATCAGCAATGATCATTTCAAAATTGAGGAAGACAGGAGGTTCTGCTGTCAATAGATTCTGCTGCTATCTTAATGTGGTAATAATCTATAGTGGATATCATTGAAGGATACACCCTAACACTTTTGATGGCTTCCATGGTCTGGGTTTCTTACAACTCAGTGTGTTGTTATCTCAAACCTATTCCTATAATGTTGGAATCAGATTACATCAGATTATGCAACTCCCCTTTCAGAAACTATATTTAAACTAATGATGTAGATCATAGGTGCCTAGTATGTAGGTGCAGATTCTGATGGAGGAATATTAGCCTTAAATTTTTCAACATGGGGATGAACAGGAAGAAAAAATATTTTTTTTCCCAATAATGACACTGTTGGGATTGTTTTTCCCACCCCTCCATCTTCGGTTCTTTCAAATGGCATGAAAAGTTGCCTGTTGATTGGGATTTAATGAAAGTTTGCTAGGGAGCTGGGCATTGGTCCAACTTGAAATAAGGAGAATACTGTTATTGCTCACAAGAGCTGATGGAGGAATATAGGAAGCTATATTAAAATTGGAGATAGGAAGAAATAGATATTGAAGTAGCATACACTGAGGACAGGAGAAATAATTCATCTAGCATAAAGCAAAGGGTTTTTTTTAATCTGACTTTTAAAGAGCTTCTTAAAATTGAAACAGAAATTGGAATGTTAACATTTCTATGCAGGAGCTACCTGGCACCACAAATAGATCGCGATTAGACTTTATTTTAGGGATGTGGTGGCTCAGTGGCTAAGAAGCTGAGCTTGTCGATCATTAAAGTTGATGGTTCTGTGGTTCTGTGAGTTCCCGTTACTTGTTCCAGCTTCTACCAACCTAGCAGTTCAAAAGCATGTAAAAATGCAAGTAGAAAAATAGGAACTACATTTGGTGGGAAGGTAACAGTGTTCTGTGTCCCTTCAGCATTTAGTCATGCTGGCCACATGACCACGGAGACATCTTCGGACAGCGCTGGCTCTTTAGCTTTGAAATGGAGATGAGCACCGCCTCTTAGAGTAGGGAATGACTAACACATATGTGCTAGGGGAACCTTTACCTTCACCTTTAGACTTTATGATTCAGAGTCAGAGAGAGAAGCAATGAGAGAGAAAGCTATTCCATTAAAAAAAAACACCTAAAACCAAACTAAGCCAATACATATCTAACTGAGAAAAAGAAAACAGAGATACATTACTAGAACAGGGACTGCAGTTCCTCCGCTGTTTAATAGAATAAAGCAATTTCTCCTCAGCTGAGATCTGTAAAATAATAATCCCCTAAAATATATGTTATGGTTATTATTATTTTTTGGAACATTGATGTTTATCAATGTTTATATGCTAGGTGTCTTCCTAGTTCTCTTTACACTTAGAAGTTATCAGACAAAGAAATAATCCTATTATGAACACCTTTTCCCATTCAAATGATTTCTGGAGAATTGCATTGTGATTTCCTCTAGAGTTGGAAGAAATTTCAGGTCTGCATCCTTTCAAAACTCAAGAAAGAAAATCTCCATCTCCACTGAATTAGAGAAGAGGTACGTTCTTTAAGATCTAATTCAAAATGTGCAAAGGTTATACATTACAAAGTCATCCCAAATCCCTCTCCTCAGAGTCCAGCACTGAGAGTCCAATCAAAGCCATGTATGATAGTGTGGGTTTTTCATGCATCTGGAGTCACTGGACAGTTGGCCTTGATAGATTATAAACAACTTCACTCAGCAGCACCATAATTCATGATTACAAACTTCCCTTCCAGTTTTCATGAGACTGCTACATACCAGCTCACTTCCCTATCCCAAATGCCCAAGCCCCGTCTTCGTTTCTATGGCAGCCGATAGCAAGCAGGCTGCAGAAACCCATGGTGGAGATTCCATGGCTCACAGGAAACATTCCTTCAAAAGACATTCAATGTTTCAAAGGAGAGGAAGGATTGTTAACAATCCCACTTTCCTTTTTCATTGACAAATCTATTTAATAGGGCAGAACCTGGAAGGAAATGAATCTTTGAGTAGGTGTTGTTGGAAATGTCAGTTTTTACTAAATATTTCATATTATAATGCACAATCTGATACTCTAAAATACCTTAAATGCTGAAAGACTGAAGTTGAATTAATAATAATAATAATAATAATAATAATAATAATAATAATAATAACAACAACAACAACAACTGGAAAAACATACTTGATTCAGAAAGATGCAACTAAAGGAACAACACCTGAAAACTACAGACCAATAACATGCTTGCCAACAACCTTCAAATTACTCACAGGCATTATTGCAGATAACATGATGGATTATTTGGAAACAAACAACATCTTGCCAGTAGAGCAAAAAGGCAACAAAAGAAGGAGCAGGGGCATAAAAGATCAGCTCCTAATTGATAAAATGATATTAGAAAATTGTAAGAACAGAAAAACGAACTTGAATATGGTCTGGATTGATTACAAAAAGGCATTTGACTCACTGCCACATAGTTGGATCATAAAATGCTTACAAACAACTGGCATTAGCAAAAATATTACATCCTTTACTGAAAAGGCGATGAAACAATGGAGAACTGAGTTGACAGTAGGGAATGAGATCTACGGAATGGTTAATATCAAGCGAGGAATTTTCCAGGGTGACTCACTTTCACCTCTTCTCTTCATCATCACAATGATCCCACTATCAGTAATCTTAAAAAAAATGAAATTAGGCTACCAAACAGCCAAAGAAGCTGAAAAAATTTCGCATTTACTATATATGGATGATTTGAAACTCTATGGAAAGTCAGAAATAGAAATCCAATCATTGACAAACACAGTCCGAGTATTCAGCACCGATATTTCAATGCAGTTTGGCATGGAAAAATGCGCCACTGTATCCATAAAAAGGGGCAAAATCACTGCATGTGAGGGAATTGAAATGCCCAACGGCCAATTAATTAAATGCAGTGAAAATGAAGCCTACAAATACTTAGGCATTCTGCAGTTGGATAACATCAAGCATGGAGAAGTAAAAACTAGTTAGGAAAATTTTAAAATCTAAATTGAATGGTGGAAATACAATCAAGGCCATAAATACCTGGGCAATACCAGTTATAAGATACACAGCTGGTATAGTTAACTGGACACAAGCTGATTTGGACCTTTTGGACCGAAAAACCAGGAAATTAATTACAATGCACTACAGTTTACATCCACGTGGTGATACTAATAGACTATATCTGCCCCGAAAATCAGGTGGCAGAGGATTATTACAAGTGAAGCAAACAGTTGAAGAAGAAAAACATGCACTGGCTGATTATTTAAAAGAAAGTGAAGAACATCTATTAATCGAAGTAAAGAACAAAAATCTACTGAAGGCCCAACAGACGAAACAAGAATACAGAAAAGATATGATAAAATCAAGAATGGAGAATTGGCAGAACAAAGCACTGCATGGCCAATTTCTGGAAAAAATAAAAGATAAAGTGGCCAGTGAACAAACTTGGTTATGGTTAACAACAGGTACATTAAAGAAAGAAACAGAGTCACTAATCCTGGCTGCGCAAGAACAAGCTATCCGCACAAATGCCATTAAGGCCAAAATCGAAAAATCCTCTGATGATGCCAAATGCAGACTTTGCAAAGAAGCTGATGAAACTGTTGATCACATACTTAGCTGCTGTAAAAAAATCGTGCAGACTGATTATAAATTGCGGCACAATTCAGTAGCACAAATGATCCATTGGAATTTGTGCAAAAATTATAATATTAAAACAGCAACAAACTGGTGGGAACATCAGCCTGAAAAGGTCACCGAAAATCAGATGGTCAAGATCTTGTGGGATTTTCGCATACGGACAAAAATACTGGTGCATAATACACCAGACAACACACTGGTTGAAAAAATAAGGCCACAATCATAGACATCGCAATACCAGGTGATAGCAGGGTCGCCGAGAAGGAACATGAAAAAATTGCAAAATATCAGGACTTAAAAATCGAAATTCAATGACTATGGCACAAACCAGCAGTGGTAATTCCAGTGGTAATTGGCACACTGGGTGCTATTCCAAAAGCACTGGAATTACATTTAAAACAGTTAAAAATTGACAAAATCACCATCAGTCAAATGCAAAAAGCCACACTGCTTGGATCTGCACGCATATTACGAAAATACGTTACTACGTCCTAGGCCCCTGGGTGGGGCCTGACTAGTAACCAATGCCAAATCCGGCGAAACAACTGGCCGCTGTGATACAATTGTATAATAATAATAATTTCCAAGCATATTTTGCAAAGGTATTATCTCACAATGCACTTTTCAAGATAATGGTAAGGCCAAAATATACTATCTAACTAAATTTGTGACCAAATCAATTTTAGCTACTTCTCATAATTTATTGTTCTAAAAAGAAAGATAATACTAAATATTCTCAGCTGCCTTTATCACATTATTCTGATCCGCTTACTATCTCTAGGATATTTGACTTGCAATAAATCTGATTCTAGTTTAATTCTCCAATCTAGAAATAGTAATCTAGAGCCTATTCATTCCCTTTCAGCTTCCTCCAGATTGTTTCAGTGTTTAAAAGGAACAAAACAGGACCCTGTAGATCTGATGGGGAAAATTTAGATACATCTTTCCAACTTTGCCTGTATACTGTTTCTACAAAATACATATCATATTAGTTTTCATTCTAATATAACCGAATTCATATGACAGCAGGATTAGTCAAAGGAGGGGGAAGGAAGAGGGGAGATAGACAAAATGTCACCTTAGAAACAAGGCATGCATTTTATCTAGTCTGATACCATATCTGCAACTGTCAGGTTTGCCTGAGCTGACTTGATGGTTTGGCGCCTGTTGTTGATTTCATGAGATGAAATATTTTTATTCTGTACTATTTATTGCTTCCTGCTATACTGCCTTCCTCAAATACAGGTGCTTATAGCATATTTCCCTAAAAATAAGACCTGGTCTTATTTTTAATTATTTTGCCTCCAAGAGAGGCATTAAGTCTCATTTTTGGGGATGTATTTTCCACTGTTGCACCTCTCACTGGCAGCACCAAGATCCCCACCCAGCAGGAGCCCATATGGCCACTGCCGGCCGACTTCTGTGTTGCTTGGCATCCACAGCTCTGGATTGATGCACATGGTGCCCGTTTCACTGTCATAGGTCTTTTGCCATCAATCCAGAGCTCATTTCTTGGCTGCAGATGTCTTTCTGAAAGCCTCTGACAGTGAAATGGAAGCCAGAGGGTCCCGCGCACATCAATTTGGAGCTTGTTTCTTGGCCGCAAAGGCCTTTCTTGAAGGCCTCTGATGGCAAAATGGATACTGGAGGCACCGCATGCATCAATCCAGAGCTCATTTCTTGGCTGTAGCCTCTGATGGAGAAACAGAAACTGGTGGGTGACCAGCTCAAGCAGTGGCAAGCGGCCACAGAAGAAGTTGGCTGGCAAGACAAGGCAGATGTCAGGGCATGTAGGCCTGGCTTCAACTGTTCTAAGGTAAGTTGGTGCAGGGTACATGGGCAGCTCCACCCCCATCCCCACCCTAACTTGATTTTTACCCATGTGCCTCATCTCACCTCGTGCAACCAAACTTAACTGGGGCTTTTGGGGGGAGGGCTTATATTGGGTGCACATGTAAAAATCAAGTTAGTACTTATTTTGGGAGAGTAGGTCTTATTTTTGGAGAAACATGGTATTTACCAGAGAGTAGTGTTGTGGGGTTTTTTTGCCCAATGAAGCATATTTTATGTGTGCATGATCAACATATGGAGTTCTTTCCATCTTCCTGCTCAGAAAATAAATAGGAATTGAGGAAAAGAAAAGGAAAGAAGCACTTCATTGAAGGACTATTCTGGCTGGCTTTCTTAATGACAGACCAGATGCCTAGGGTGGAATTTAGAATAACAAAGGTGTTAAATTAGCAATGATGTTTTGCATTCCTGTACTTACATTTAAACAGATGCTAATTCAGCCTGTTTCTTCCATGCAAACAGCCAAATCTGGCTTCATTTACAAAACAAAAAAGAGAGTAAAACAGCAAGGCAATAAATTTTATTTTGAGTTAATTTTAAATAAACCTAAACTTAATAATCTCTGTCTCTCTTCTCTTTATCCCCCCCACCCATATATGTACACAGACACAAATGTACATATTTCAAATAACTCGATAAATAATGTAACTTCATGCTCTTTTTCAAGTGAAAAGCCATATATCCAATCCACCTTTACCTTGTTACAAAATGTCTTCTAACACAACACTTTGAGCAGTTAGGTAGCAATCAGAATTTCTATTTGTGGCACATATCTCAATTCAGCCAGACAAAATAAATGAATAAATGTGTGTGTGTGTGTGTGTGTGTGTGTGTGTGTGTGTGTATGTGTTTTAATTTCCCATATCGTCAAACTGTATGATTGAGCAATTACAAGCTCACAAGCAGTTTTGCCATTCTTCATACCATATTTTGGGAGGATAAGATGCACCTTTTTCCCTCAAAAAGAGGCTGAAAATCTGGGTGTGTCTTATACACTGAATACAACATTTTTTGCCTCCTAAAACTCTGCTCCCTTCACCAAAATGGCCGTGCATAGCTTTTAGAAGGCTTTCAGAGAGCTCCTGGGGCTGGGGAAAAACAGGCCATTTTTGGGAGGTTTGCAGAGTGCAAAAACTTTTTTTAAAACTTTCCTCTTCAAAACCTTGCTGCGTCTTACACTCTGGTGCGTCTTATACTCCAAAAAATATGGTAACTCACAATAATCCAGAGTAAACTTGGAGTTTCTGTGCCTGAAAAAAATTATGTAAGAATATATTAACTATCTTGTGTTTCAAAAACCTTTTGAAAAAGCACCTTTGGGCTAACCATGACCAGGATGACTGAGAATCTCCATAGCTAGCCAAACTTTACTTCCTGTATTTAAAAAGGTAATATATTGATTTACTTTTTTTAGCGATCACTTTGAACCCTGGTAGTACAAAACACAACAAAACAAATCACAAAAAGATATATTGTAATTACTATATTCTGCATTATTTTTAACTTGCATATTTTTTTTAAAAAAAAACAGAAAACTATATGGATTCTTAAAAGTATATTGTTGTGTTGATAACAGTTTATATGACAATAATCACAATAACCAGTAATTTTGCTAGCATCTGAAACATGGATTACAGAGCCAAAGTAAAAAAAAACATAATTAAAAACTGAAGACAGAAGAATAATTTCTATGTTGAAAACTGGAACCTTTCCATTACTTAGTTGGTATAAAAGAAGCTAAAATTGTATTATTATTTTTTTTTAAAAAATAAGATGTTTATAGCAGATGGTCAGTTTTCACAGTTAAGAGATATAAATCAATGGGTCAATATTTTAATTGGTCCATAAATAATCTAGAATTAGGAATAAACATTAAAATCACCACAATTACTAGTGACACCAAATTAACCAGGGAAAACAGAAAATTAATAAAAGGGGAGGAGGGATCTAACAGAAGAAAATTTTTTGATCAAACCCCAACTTCACTTCATCTGTCTCTTCTACGTTTTGGTTGCTAAAATACTATATACTTTTGCTCAAAAGAAGTTGGATACATCTTTCATTTAGATCTTCAACTGGACTGAATCTTTGTAATTGATTGTCAGCTATTGTGTGTACACGTTTTTTAAAGAAACACATGTCTTAGTTATATCTAGAAATATTCCCATTTTTTTCAAAAGTTTTCTTCTTTCTTCTCATTCAAATTTGCTAATTGAAAGAAGACAGTGGAATTTCAGATTGGATGGACCAGATCTAAGACCTGAAACATTATTGAACTATATGGCAGTTTGATGTAGCACTTGATTCTTACCATGTCTATCTGTGTGGAAAAAGACACAACAGAAACACAAAAGACTTCAGTCACATATAGAGACACACATGAGCTATATTTCCATGACTTGGAAGAATGTGTGAAGCTCAAGTGTACTCCATATGTTCCTGTTTTATTTGTTTTACTTCTTGATCTTTGAATAGGATTAGAACATGTTCCAGCAACTATAATTCAAGCTCAGTTTAAGGAAAAAATTCCATTGAACTGGATAAAAGCATAATCAATGCTTTCTAAACCTGGATTTTTTTAAAAAAAATGCCTAAAATGACAGAAACATCACTCTCAGGGACTGAAATGACTAGAAGAGTGCAATGATTCAGATTTGAAGCAGAAAAGCTGCTTCTTTAGGAAGATGTTGTTGGGGGCTACAAAAATGCCCCTTTGTGCTCTGAATCACATTTTCTCCATCAAATTCAGATCACTCTATAGTTACACAAATGACTACATTGTACCAATAGGTTATTTTCTTTGTGCAACCTATGTATTTCAAACCTGCATGTCCTTGTTGAAGTAGTTTTCTCATAATAGCCAGTTATCTCACCTTATTTGGATGGACAAAAGTTTTGATAAAAAAATTATTCAGTGGCATGATTAATGTGAAATCAATGCCTTTGTAGTTTAGATCTCCAACAAGGATAAGAGCACATTCATTGTCAGTGTTTTTCAAATTTAATGAAGTCTCAAGAAGATGCTGCAGTGAGTATAAATCACTTTCTCAATCATATTAATCTCTTTCTGTATTAAGCTCATAAGGATTAATCTCTTTTCATATCAAATTCACATTTGCATAAACAGTTGGTTTGGTAATGGTTTCAGACTCACTAATATTCTCCTAGTATTTGTTGAGTAGTTCCAATCTTGATCATCAAATCAAAAAGGGAAATTTAATCTTTATAAAGGTAGGTGGATAGAACTGTGGTAATAAGAGAACTTTCCTGATAGGATGTAATTAAGAATATCAATTCTGAAATTTATTGCTTCAGTTTTGTAAGTAGGTGGAAAGAAGCACAACTTAGAAGAAAGCAAAAGAGAAGGAGAATAATAGCTGAAAAAATCATTAATGCTAAAGAAAAAGATCATACACATTTTCAATTAGTAAGGAAATCCAAGAAGTGAAACATTTATGAAGAGATGGTTGTTATAAAGATCATCAGTTGTAAGAATTGCTGAAACACTTTTTGCATAGGCATTCTACTGCATTGCACCTTATTATATATCATGCAGTGAAATAATAGCATTTGGTATTTGCACAACATTGATGTTTCTAGGACTATGGCAGGGATGATAATTAAGACTACTGCTTTTTTAAAATCTGTTTTACAAGTCAGTACTTTCAAAAATTGTTTGATCCAGTTTCCAAGTAAAAGGTGTGTCGGTAAATTTACAATGATTCCCTTTTAATACAGGTTCTATCTGGCAGTCTTTCTCCTTCTGCCATCATTAAGTAGACCTGAGATATCTTGGCTATAACAGTAGCCTGCAATATTTTTGGCTCCAGGGACTGGTTCTGTGGAGGGTGGTTTTTCCAGGGACTATGGGGCACAGTTTTATGTGAAGGCTTGCTTGTGCTGTCTAGTTCCTGTAGGACTGGGCCTAGGCATTGGAGAGCCTTGGCCTAAAGAGCTGGCCGAGATAGTGAAATTACTACTTTGATTAAAGAAAAGACTTTGGCTAGCTTTCTTCCTTCTTGAAAACTACTTTTGAACTTTTTATCTTTGGAACTTTTTTCTTTTAATTTTAAATTTGGGATTTGACAATTAGAACTGTTTAGGATTACAGAAATATTATGTATTATTGTTAATTTTAGAGTAAGAGGTTTATATTTAAGATTTGTACCCATACCAAAAAAAGTCAGAAATAACTCTTTTTCTACTTCCTTTTGTTTTCTTTCTTTTCTGCTCCCTTAATTTTGTCCTTTTTTCTAATCTATTTATGAGCCATTTATGAATGTCTATTTGTACATGCATGTTCACGGATATTTGGTAATTTGGTACATTTATATCTATAAAGAAGACAAGAGTCTACAAGAAAAAAAAGGTGAAGATAGGAAGGAAAGAGTTTCTGTAATTAGAGGATCATTATTTGTCAAATTTTAATGATTTTCTATGGAAATGATTATCCATCCATGAACATTGCTGTGGGAAATTGCATTAACAGAATTGTGACTTCAAAAAAATATTTTTTTTGATCATTGGCAGTTTATCTGCCTGATGTTGAATTGCTGAGGCATTTGGCCTATCAATATTATACTGAGCATTTTTTAACCATTTGAAAACATTAATATAAAAATAGTTGTGACAGGAGCAGAACATAATTAAACTCTACTATCTAGTGTACCAAAGTTGTCTTATCTTCAGAGTTTGCAGGTCAGGACTGTAGGATGATCATTTTGGGGGTTACAGAACCTCACTCATAAACAAGGATTATTGAGATCCAGACCATATCTAACTATTTCTAAGGACTAAAACATCCTACCTGTCAATGACTGCAGCTTAAACTGCAATAATACACAAGCACACAATAGATACAAACTCAAGTTAAACCACTCCAAACTCAAATGCAGAAAATACAACTTCAGCAACAAAGTGGTCAATGCCTGAAATGCATTACCTGACTTTATTGTTACATCCTCAAACCCCCCCATAACTTTAACTTTAAACTGTCTACTGTTGACCTCACCCCAATCCTAAGAGGTCAGTAGGGGCGTGCATAAGTGTTAGGGATGTAATCTTAATCTTGGCATATATATATATATATATGTGCCATGATTGAAATAATGTATCTGTCACTTTAAATGCTCAAGTGAGATACGATTGGATGCTGTTGCTTTAATCAGCCATAAGAGGGAGTAGGAACTACTACTGTTTTTTCCTGGTTGTTCCTGTATGTTCTCCGTGCTTGTTATTGGAGTTGAATACTATATATTGGATGGTGGCTACTCTGTATGTTAATTACCTGTCTACATGGTGAATCGTGAGTTGAGCATCTGTAAACCAACGTGTTGTATCATAGACTGTGTGTATATAATTCAAGACTACTTATCACTTGTTTTGGAGAACTTTATTTTTGTTAAAACAAGTAGAGTTATCCTTGTTTTAACTTTAACGGCTGTGATTGATAGGGTGACTATTCAGCAGCACATTCCTTGCTACCTTTTGCTACTCAACTCTAGTCTCCAAAAGGAGATATACTTAACAATAAGCCCACCAACACGCCTAATGTCCCTGTCCTACTGTCCCCATTTATTTGTACCCATTTCCTGTGTTCTTATTCATGTTTATTTTTATTCCTGTTATCTTTTACATGAGTGACAAACTAAATAAAATAAATAAATAAGTAAGTAAATAAATAAAGATATGTGAGTTTTAATTTCAACTCATTGAGTGTTGTTTCAAAGTGATGCTTCAAAACTGTCAGGCTTTAAAAGGTAATTTATAAACCATTGGAAAAGCATGGTCTGACACTCCAAATAACTCTTAAGAGTCAGTTAGGGTTGTAGCCACAGCAGGTTGGGGGGGGAAAGAGATGAGAAGTGCTCATTTAAAATGGTTGAATTAGACCTCATTTGAGATGGGAAGATAGGCTTCCTGAGGCTGACCTTTGCCTTCTTCATCATGACTTTAGTTGATGATATAGTGTAAGGTTTAATTAAACACTATGGGGTACAGAGTTCAGTTTGGAAATCCCTGAGGTGGTTGACACATAGCCAAAAAGCTGGCTTACAGACACTGTCTATAAAGATCCAGGATTTCTCACCTCCACTCTATTATTAGGCAGTGCATATTGAGACAGAATTTTTCCCCCGGTTAGCCTTCCCATTTTTATTTTTATTTTATTTTTGGATCAAGTAAAAAGGCTGTGTTCCAAGTAGTTAATTCTTAATCTACATACATTATTGCACTTTGGTTTCCACTGGAAGGTTTTACACCCAAAAAAAAGTCACTATGAATACATTAAAAAGCAAGTACATGTTTTTAAATAATATCCATATTTGGAAGCCAACTAAGGTAATAAAATGAAATTTATGGGAAGTGCTTGGCTTTAATCTTCAGCAAAGAGAGATGCATGTGAACATTATTTACTTTCTGTCTCGGGAGGGAAATATAGATTGGAGAGTTATTGGGTTATCATTAAACAATCCATGACAGATATGTGATTCACAATAAAGACCTGGTAGGCAAAGCAGAACAAATCAGGGGTGTATCTAGCAAAGGATATATGTAATGTGGACCATATTTCCATTACAACTCTTTGCAAATTAAATATTGGATGCATGACTACTTTTCACAATTGTGGATGAGGGAAACTGAATCATGCTTTTCTCATGTGCAAAACCTAGATCATTTGTGACACAGGAGTTAAACTGAAATACATTGGTGCTTAACTTGCAGAGCTGACTTGGAGAATGATAAATAATAATTTTAAAAAAATCAGTTATCCACTCTGTTGCGAAGGAGTGCAGTTTACGCTATTCATTTTGAAGTACATTTGACTGATCTTCAATTCCAAGTTCTACTTAATCCCAAAACCTAGGGTGACCTGGAAGGAGGGGGGGGGGGGTAATTTAAGATAACTGATCCTTAACCATTCCTAGGAATGCTCCTCTAGTCTGAAAAATGCATTGAACAATACATACATACATATCCAAAATTGCAAGTTTAGTCTATAATTTAAGCAGAACTGTTTCAGAAATGCTAAATTAATCACTATTTTACTAAATTGTAGCTCTTTATATCCAATTAGAAACACTGTGGCAGCTTGACTAAAACAGTTATATTAACAGATTAATGAATAATATATTTTATCTGATTGTTTAGACAGAGGCAGCAGAAGCTTTTGGGCAGTGGTGAAATTCAAATTTTTTTACTACAGGTTCTGTGGGCATGGCTTGGTCGGCGTGGCAGGGGAAGGATACTGCAAAATCCCCATTCTTCCCCACTTCTGGGGGAAGGTTATTGCCAAATCTCCATTCTCACCCCACTCTGGGTTCAGCCAAAGGTGATAGTTGCCAGTTCTCTGAATTACTCAACATTTCCGCTGCTGGTTCTCCAGAACCTATCAGAACCTGCTGAATTTCACCCCTGCTTTTGGTGTTTTGCTATGGTCCCAGTTCTAAAACCAAAATAAAACTATTACAAAAGTCCTCTGAATTAAAGGTAGCCCTCAATTTAAGATTGATCATTTAATGATTGACCCTAAGGAGGCAACTGGACATTCTGGGTTTTTTTTAAAGATGATTTGCTTTTCATCCAAGAAACAGTTTCAGTTGTGACTGGATGGTGGGGAATCATCAAGTTATTTAATGATTGTTTGAACTTACAGCAGATGTTTTAAAATGTGACTTTTGACCTTGAAATTATCATTGAAATAATTGAAATTATGACTACTACTGCTACCCCCAACACATTATCTCATGATTACATTTCAGATGCTTGGTCATAGTTAAAACTACTAGTGATAGTCCATGGCCTGTGACCAAAATTTCTAACATTTTGGCCTATTTCTGGCATTTGTTTTGCCATTTCTGGCAAACAAAAAGATGCCCATTTAGAAGAATGGATTTGCTTAATGACCAAGCAATCCACTTAACAACCATGTAACTATAGTGACTTGCTTTATGAACATATTAAAAGCCATCAGTAAAACTGATGCAGGCCATGTGGTATCTGGACTTATGACTGAAATTCTCAGTTCCATTGTGGTCCACCTGTACATGATTGCTGGTAAATATTTCCATGTATACATATATAAAAACAAACCTGCATCTACACATTTATTCAAGCTAATGTGAATCCATTTTAATTCAATTAAAGAAATGTCCAGAATGTTTTCAACTAGTGTTGAAATGTGTTTCAAGAAAGATTTAAAATATATCCAATAGATATGATATGGAATAATTGCATGTGTAAGATAAAGTTATCCATGCTGTCTTCAGCTATGCCATTACACTCACAAAAAAGTTTTTTGATATAGTACACAATTCCGTAAAGAAAGCTCAAGAATATTTTGTCTGATGTCTTGCTGTTGCTGGTTAGTTTACCGCAGAGAATCCCTCTTTCCCTTGTCTCAGAATTTTGTTTCCTTAGTTGAATTTTATTTG
The DNA here is from genome assembly GCF_009769535.1 of Thamnophis elegans. Classification (NCBI taxonomy): domain Eukaryota; kingdom Metazoa; phylum Chordata; class Lepidosauria; order Squamata; family Natricidae; genus Thamnophis; species Thamnophis elegans. Next base: position 103,208,438 of record NC_045541.1, on the reverse strand, counting down.
TTCTTTTTGTGACAGCTGGGAGCAAAGGGAATATTCTGGGGCATTTCAGGTTACATATGAAACAATAGTAATATTTTTGAGCATTTTTAATTGTCAACATTGCATACTTCTAAGCATCTACTCAAAAGATGATGAGAATTCTGAACAGAATTTGGTTGTTATTTCAAACCAAACCAAACAGAATGTGATATGTAAAATAATTTCTAAAATGACCTTTTCCTTCTCATTCCATAAGAAAATAATTCATATAGGTATCCCTTCAGTATCCAAATGCAAAGATAAGAGATAATACAGAGAGAAGGAAACAGTGTCAAGTCTTTGTGGAAATGGTGTGGAATAATTTATTTTTCTTTTCAGAACACACAAGCAGAAAATCTGTTATTATATATAAGTTAAAATATCCTTTCTTTATATTCACTGAGTGGATATGGTTTTTTTTCCCTATTTATTGTGCCTACCTCATTCATGCTTAAAGAAATTAATGTCACCATGTTCACAAAAGCCTCTTTAAAAGTATCTTTAGGGAAAAAAATGAAGTTGCATTAGCTAAATCAAAATAAAGTGTCTAACCATTCAAATCTGTTTATAGGGAAAGCACTCCATTCTTGTAATTATCTTGTAACCCTATCTCATAGTTACAATTTATATGTAAAATTGTGATTCATGTCACAAATCATTAAGATAGTTCAAGCAGTGAGAAGGGATAAGTGCTGTCATTTTGTTGTGATGTCATCACAGAAATGATGAGATTATAAAATTTGTTGCAGGTAGCTGCAGATTATTGAACTCCCGTTATTTGCATAATGATGCAATAATGCCAACAACATCATTATACTTTCATCTGGTTGCCTATGCCACTTTGGGGAAAAACGTGGTATTTAATGAGCTGTCACAGGGCTTGAAGGTAAGATCCTATGTTAAGTGGATTTCAAATAAATTGGAGACAAAAACTGCATCTGATATTAACAGCATTAGCCTCAAATAAAATAAAAGTATATGAGGGCAAACATGTTTTCAGAGTTGTGTTTATACACTGGTATTCAGTGTTCATTATTCTTTCCTTATTTATTCAACCTCTATCTGAATATGTATACTGAGACAGGCTGAACTGGAAGAACACCGGTCTAGTTTTTTAAATTGGAGGAAGAAACATCAATAACCTGTACTATGCTAATGTCACTATTCTATTAGAAAGTGCAAGAGATCTGCAAGTTCTAATGAACATCAAGTAGCTCAGTTAAAAAAAATGAAAATACAATTTAACATAAAGAAGATCAAAGTAACGAGAACAGGCACACTAATCAACCTTTATACCGACAAAGAAAATGTTGAAATGGTAGATAGCTCCAGCCTTTTAAGATCAGCTGTCAACAGAGAAGACACTAGCAATCAAGAAATACTGCAAATTAGCACTTGGTACAATAGCAACAAAGGCCTTGGAACTGTGTAGACAAATGGACAAAAAATTAATGGTACAAAATAAGTGAATCAATGTGATGTTAGTATAACCTGAAACAAAACGTTGTGATTTGAGCTAGGTGCATTTCAATAGGAGTTTAGGATTGAATGCATAGATAAAGAATGGTGGAAACTTGTATTTAAAATCTGTAGAGGTTCTCAGTCATTCCAGGTCATGGTTGTCCCAAAGTGCTTTTTCAGGATGCAACTGAACTTTCTTGTTTGTTTGTTTGTTTGTTTGTTTTTTAAAGACTTTTCACTTCTCATCCAAGAAGCTTCTTCAACTCTGAAGGATAGTGGGGAATGGAAGGATTTATATTCCTTGCAGACAGCTGGTCATTTGCATCCTTTTAGAGGGTTGTTGAAGCACTTGGAGGTTTATCTGTGTCCAGGGTGACCTGAGTAGTGCTCCTGGTTCCTGTAGTTTGCAGTTTTTTTTCTCTGGAAATCCATTCCTACTCCCACATCATTTAAAGGGTTTTCCATCCCAAACTGAATAGCTAAAACTCTGTAAAGATTCTCAGTCATCCAGGTCATGGTTGTCCCAAAGGTGCTTTTTCAGGAGGCAACTGGACTTTCTTGGGGTTTTTTTTTTTTTGAAGACTTTTCACTTCTCATCCAAGAAGCTTCTTGAGCTCTGACAGGTTAGCGGTTTAATGATCCTTTAAAAGGATGCAAATGACTTGCTGTCTGAAAGGAATATAAATCTTTCCATTCCCCACTATTCTGTCAGAGCTGAAAAAGCTTCTTGGACGAGCAGCAATATGTCTTCAAAGAAAAAAACAAGAAAGTCCAGTTGTTTCCTGATAAAGCACCTTTGGGAAACTTATAATATTATTTATTTCCCACGAGGGAAACAGGGACTTTCCAAGTACTATGGGATTCTAACTTCAATAAACTCTAGTGAGAATTGGAGTCAAATGCTTGGAAACACCCATTTTCTCTTTAATCCTGATATTTTTATTCATTTAATTTGCATGCTACTTTGCACCGGTATATTACAGAGCACTTTATAAAATGCAACCATGATACAGATGATTAAAAATGATACTGAAAGCTCACTATACTCAACAACAAAAGCAGTATATTAATTTAGAGGATTCTAAACCCTAGGCAAAGAGAAGCAGACTCTTTATGTGATAAACAAGTATGATAATTCCATAAAGCAGAAAGTTGTACAAATTCAGAAAGCTTTTCTAGTTAAGTATGATATTCAAGCAGCCTTATTGTAATCAAATGGTCAGATATCATGTTGGCATTCAATGTATTCTTGACTATCTCATGTAAACATTATCAGAAAATGATTCGCTTCAACTTTCTTGGGAAGCTATGTAGAAAACCATTTGACAATGTAGATATTGCTACCAGACAGGTGTTTCTTCTCACCTGTATTTACTGTTCAATGAATAACTCATATTTTTTGGAGGAATCTAATGAGACATATTTTTGAAACCTTTGCAAATAATTGCAACAAAATGCAAATTTGTTAATGTTTTGCATAGACTCAAACATAGAGTCATTACATTATTATTATCCATTAACTACAGTATATACATATTCTTATTACCTATATAGAAATAACTGTTGATCAGGAAAGATGTGTAATGTGCATTTGTGTTTTTCATTCTATCCTAATTGTTAGAAATGGAGGCAAGGATCTTTAGCACTGTCAAAAGATTTCCTGATTATGATGGAATACATTTCCAGCACCATGATGACAATGGACATTGAAGCATGCTACAATTTTTTACTGCTCTTATGGGCTTATATGGTGTGCTTGAGGAATCACACCGCTATCCAAAAATATGAGGTATCCATCATATTTTGTCCTTGTCAACTGTCTCAATCCAGTTCCCAGATTTAAATAATATGCAACGGTATTTATCTTCTTATACAGAATATACAGACTAGTACTGATAATACTGGCATAAGCTTGCAATTCCAGCAGAATGACATGTACAAAACCAATTAACACAGATAGAGTTTGTAATTATAAATTGCTAAATAAAAATAGTGGGAAGCATTTAAAAAATCATTTTCTATAACCATCTTGAACCTATTTAGATTACCATACTTAAAGACCAAGAAGATTTGTTCTGTTATACTTTTCTAATTTCAGTGGTGGAGTTGTCTGAAACCAATGCAATGCCAGAAAATGTGTATTATAAATGTTACCATGAAACATGAATATTATTACATAAACAGCAGACAGGCATGGGATGAGAGGAAGTCTAGAAAATACCTCAAAAATCCATCATAAAACCCATAGTTACACTTAAAGCATTCTTGTTGTACAAAGGGTATCTCTAATATTATAAGTATATAGTTGTTTATCATTATTATTATTATCATCACAACAGAATTGTATCACAGCGGCCAGTTGTTTCGCTGGATTTGGCTTTGGTTACTAGTCAGGCCCCACCCAGGGGCCTAGGACGTCATAACATATTTTCGTAATATGCATGCAGATCCAAGCAGTGCGGCTTTTTGCATTTGACTGATGGTGATTTTGTCAATTTTTAACTGTTTTAAATGTAATTCCAGTGCTTTTGGAATAGCACCCAGTGTGCCAATTACCACTGGAATTACCACTGGTGGTTTGTGCCATAGGCGTTGAATTTCGATTCTTAAGTCCTGGTATTTTGTGATTTTTTCTTGTTCCTTTTCGGTGACCCTGCTATCACCTGGTATTGCAACGTCTATGATTGTGGCCTTATTTTTCTCAACAAATGTGATGTCTGGTGTATTATGCGTCAGTATTTTGTCCGTTTGTATATGGAAATCCCACAAGATCTTGACTATCTGATTTTCGGTGACTTTTTCAGGCTGATGTTCCCACCAGTTTGTTGCTGTTTTAATATTATAATTTTTGCACAAATTCCAATGGATCATTTGTGCTACTGAATTGTGCCGCAATTTAAAATCAGTCTGCATGATTTTTTTTACAGAAGCTGAGTATTTGATCAACAGTTTCATCAGCTTCTTTGCAAAGTCTGCATTTGGCATCATCAGAGGATTTTTGGAATTTTGGCCTTAATGGCATTTGTGCGGATAGCTTGTTCTTGCGCAGCCAGGATTAGTGACTCTATTCCTTTCTTTAATGTACCTGTTGTTAACCATAACCAAGTTTGTTCACTGTCCACATTATCTTTTATTTTTTTCCAGAAATTGGCCATGCAGTGCTTTGTTCTGCCAACTCTCCATTCTTGATTTTATCATATCTTTTCTGTAGTCTTGTTTCGTCTGTTAGGCCTTCAGTAGATTTTTGTTCTTTACTTCGATTAATAGATGTTCTTGACTTTCTTTTAAATAATCAGCCAGTGCATGTTTTTCTTCTTCAACTGTTTGCTTCACTTGTAATAATCCTCTGCCACCTGATTTTCGGGGCAGGTAGAGTCTATCAGTATCACCACGTGGATGTAAACTGTAGTGCATTGTCATTAGTTTCCTAGTTTTTCGGTCCAAAAGGTCCAAATCAGCTTGTGTCCAGTTAACTATACCAGCTGTGTATCTTATAACTAGTATTGCCCAGGTATTTATGGCCTTGATTGTATTTCCACCATTCAATTTAGATTTCAAAATTTTCCTAACTCTGTTGGTGTACTCTCGCCTGACAATAGTTTTTACTTCTCCATGCTTGATGTTATCCAACTGCAGAATGCCTAAGTATTTGTAGGCTTCATTTTCACTGCATTTAATTAATTGGCCGTTGGGCATTTCAATTCCCTCACATGCAGTGGTTTTGCCCCTTTTTCTGGATACAGTGGCACATTTTTCCATGCCAAACTGCATTGAAATATCGGTGCTGAATACTCGGACTGTGTTTGTCAATGATTGGATTTCTATTTCTGACTTTCCATAGAGTTTCAAATCATCCATATATAGTAAATGTGAAATTTTTTCAGCTTCTTTGGCTGTTTGGTAGCCTAATTTCATTTTTTTTAAGATTACTGATAGTGGGATCATTGCAATGATGAAGAGAAGAGGTGAAAGTGAATCACCCTGGAAAATTCCTTGCTTGATATTAACCATTCCATAGATCTCATTCCCTACTGCCAACTCAGTTCTCCATTGTTTCATCGCCTTTTCAGTAAAGGATGTAATATTTTTGCTAATGCCAGTTGTTTGTAAGCATTTTATGGTCCAACTATGTGGCAGTGAGTAAAATGCCTTTTTGTAATCAATCCAGACCATATTCAAGTTCGTTTTTCTGTTCTTACAATTTTCTAATATCATTTTATCAATTAGGAGCTGATCTTTTGTGCCCCTGCTCCTTCTTTTGTTGCCTTTTTGCTCTACTGGCAAGATGTTGTTTATTTCCAAATAATCCATCATGTTATTTGCAATAATGCCTGTGAGTAATTTGAAGGTCGTTGGCAAGCATGTTATTGGTCTGTAGTTTTCAGGTGTTGTTCCTTTAGTTGCATCTTTCTGAATCAAGTATGTTTTTCCAGTTGTCAACCATTCATCAATTTGGCCCTTTTGTAAAATTCCATTCAGTTGCATGGCCAATATTGCATGTAAACTGGTCAGATATTTGAGCCATAAACCATGTAATTGGTCCTTTCCAGGTGATGTTACCTTTTTAACTCGATTTTTGACCATCGCAGTTGTTATTTCTAATACTTGCATTTGTTTGTTGCCAATGCTTTTCTCAAAGTTATGTATCCACTTTGCTTCCTTATTGTAGTTGTTTGCATTTTCCCACAATTCTTTCCAGAATTCAACTGTGGCCTGCTTTTCTGGTTTTTCACTTTTGGTGTCACCATTCACATTAAGACTTTGATAAAAACGCAGTTGGTCTGATCGAAATTGCTGATTTTGTTTATATTGGATGATTCGTGCTTCATATCTTTCAATTTTTCTAGCTGTTGCTGTTATCTGCTGTTTTTACAATCTCTACAGCTTCATTGATGTTTCTTGTATCCAATCTATATCTTCTGATTAGCCGATCTATGATTTTGTTGTTTTTAAGTCGTTGCTCATGCATGTTCTTTAAGTTATTAGCATCTGCCCTTAATTTTTTGACTTTTTGTTCTAATCGGATTTTCCACTTTGGCTTTGATGCTTTTTCTGTTGTATAACTAGGTACTTTAATTTTAATGCCTAGTTCATTAGTGACTATTACAGCTGCGCTGTACATTAACTGGTTCGTTTCCAAGCTGGATCCCGACCAATTGTTGAAAACACTGCATTAACCATTTTCATGATAGGGGCCAAAGTTTTCTTAGGCACAGTTTTTAGTGATGGTAAACGTTGCCTTTCCTCATTAAGCAGAAAATGGTGCATGATCTTATCCTTCCATTCTTTTTTGTTTTTGAGTTAGTTCATCCGTTGGTTCAGTGATATCTGGTTCTAGTGGTGGTGATGTTATTTCCTCCCCGAGAGCTTCTTCTGGGAGTTCTATTATAATGTCTTTAGTTGTGTCTTGAATATCAGTTATTTCCGCTTGTGATATTGTTTTTTGGGTTTTGCAATTTGCCTGAATTTCCTCATGTTCAACTTCACTAAACACTTTATTCCGTATAATAAATCGCCTTTGATCTGCTAGTCGTTGTTCACTAACATTTGAATCTGGATATTGTTGTTTCCATAATTCCTACATTCGCTTTAAATAGCCTCTTTTTTCTGGCTCTGAGTTGTAGTAACAGGCTATTATGGCATGGTTTTCATCTGCACTATATTTTTGTCGTTTTGTTGGCTGGTCCACTTGTAGCCCACTTGTCAACGGATGTCCAGGGACCCCAACATCCGCCACGGCCCTTGTTAACCCACGCGACGACCGATGCGGTATGGAATTTTTATTTGTTTTTTTCACCATATTGTATGTGTTGGCGGGGTTTTTTTTACGGGACCAGATGCCAACCTGACCCCAACCCTCCTCCTTTCTCATCCGGGCTTGGGACCGGCAACGGTTATTATTATTATACAATTGTATCACAGCGGCCAGTTGTTTCACCGGATTTGGCATTGGTTACTAGTCGGGCCCCACCCAGGGGCCTAGGACGTCATAACGTATTTTCGTAATATGCGTGCAGATCCAAGCAGTGCGGCTTTTTGCATTTGACTGATGTTGATTTTGTCAATTTTTAACTGTTTTAAATGTAATTCCAGTGCTTTTGGAATAGCACCCAGTGTGCCAATTACCACTGGAATTATCACTGCTGGTTTGTGCCATAGTCATTGAATTTCGATTTTTAAGTCCTGGTATCTTGCGATTTTTTCATGTTCCTTCTCGGCAACCCTGCTATCACCTGGTATTGCGATGTCTATGATTGTAACCTTATTTTTCTCAACCAGTGTGATGTCAGATGTATTATGCACCAGTATTTTGTCGGTTTGTATACGGAAATCCCATAAGATCTTGACCATCTGATTTTCGGTGACTTTTCAGGCTGATGTTCCCACCAGTTTATTGCTGTTTTAATATTATAATTTTTGCACAAATTCCAATGGATCATTTGTGCTACTGAATTGTGCCGCAATTTATAATCAGTCTGCGTGATTTTTTTACAGCAGCTGAGTATGTGATCAACAGTTTCATCAGCTTCTTTGCAAAGTCTGCATTTGGCATCATCAGAGGATTTTTCAATTTTGGCCTTAATGGCATTTGTGCGGATAGCTTGTTCTTGTGCAGCCAGGATTAGTGACTCTGTTTCTTTCTTTAATGTACCTGTTGTTAACCATAACCAAGTTTGTTCAGTGTCCACTTTATCTTTTATTTTTTCCAGAAATTGGCCATGCAGTGCTTTGTTCATCCAACTCTCCATTCTTGATTATATCACATCTTTTCTGTATTCTTGTTTCATCTGTTGGGCCTTCAGTAGATTTTTGTTCTTTACTTCGATTAATAGATGTTCTTGACTTTCTTTTAAATAATCAGCCAGTGCATGTTTTTCTTCTTCAACTGTTTGCTTCACTTGTAATTATCGTCTGCCACCTGATTTTGGGGGCAGATATAGTCTATCGGTATCACCACATGGATGTAAACTGTAGTGCATTGTCATTAGTTTCCTGGTTTTTCGGTCCAAAAGGTCCAAATCAGCTTGTGTCCAGTTAACTATACCAGCTGTGTATCTTATAACTGGTATTGCCCAGGTATTTATGGCCTTGATTGTATTTCCACCATTCAATTATTATTATTATTATTATTATTATTATTATTATTATTATTATTATTATTATTATTATTATTATTATTATTATTCAATTGTATCACAGCGGCCAGTTGTTTCGCCGTATTTGGCATTGGTTAGTAGTTGGGCGCCACCCAGGGGCCTAGGACGTTGTAACGTATTTTCATAAAATTCGTGCAGATCCAAGCAGTGTGGCTTTTTGCCTTTGACTGATGGTGATTTTGTCAATTTTTAACAGTTTTAAATGTAATTCCAGTGCTTTTGGAATAGCACCCAGAGTGCCAATTATCACTGGAATTAGCACTGCTGGTTTGTGCCATAATCGTTGAATTTCGATTTTTAAGTCCTGGTATTTCGCAATTTTTTCATGCTCCTTCTTGTGGACCCTGCTATCACCTGGTATTGCGATGTCTGTGATTGTGACCTTATTTTTCTCAACCAGTGTGATGTCTGGTGTATTATGAGCCAGTATTTTGTGCGTTTGTATGTGAAAATCCCACAAGATCTTGACCATCTGATTTAATTTATTGTTGTTGTTGTTGTTGTTGTTGTTGTTGTTGTTGTTGTTGTTGTTAAAGTGTTGATATCCAATGGGTGAGCAAAAGCAAAAATAGCTTTTTGTATACTGGACAGTAGATCAAGGATTTAATTATCACAATAAGTTTGCCTTCTTCAGTTTCACAATAAAGAATTGCTGTCTCTAAATAAACTTTATTGTGATAGATAGCAAAGTAAAGTTTATTTACAGACGTCAATTCTTTACTGTCCATCCATTTCACGTGGCACTTTTGCAAACTATATGCAATTATCATATACAGGAAATTTTATTGTCATATTATACATATAATTTTCTGATAATGGATAAAGACAGAGAAGAGATAATTAATCCTGAACACGTTCTCCTCTTCTGGGTTGCATCATTATTCAAGCAAAGAAAAAAACCCATCACACTTTTGAAAAACATTTTATTAGTAATACTTCACAGGTCCTTTAGGATGCTATTTTCTCAAGTTGTGCCATTTCTTAATGATTTGAGTTATTCAAGCAGTATAAATAACTCCAGGGATTCATATTTCATTTAGGTTCAATTCCACAGGCAAAACAGCTCTTTGAAACAATCCCCATCAAACAGTTACAAATGAACTAACAGCTGAAATCAGTGTTGTGCGTTTCATGTATAGTACACTGTTGAGTCAGGTAAACTGGTAACTGATCAGTCACCTGCCACATCATGTAAGGAGTGTATTCCTAAAACCTTGAAAAACATGTCCTGCTTTCTTTCTCATTCTCAAGAGTACAAATTTTCCAATGAACTGTACTCAGCTTTGCAGATTTGTATAGAACACACACAAAAAATATCAACAACAATGAAGCAGTGATTGGAGTATGTTTTCTCTTCCGTTTTCATTCTGAGTTCATCAGTATACTCTGGACCTCATTAGATTTATTTATTCCTACATAGCATCTTTAGAAGCAGAAGACTACTGAACAACAATGGTGGAAATGATCATGAAAGATGGCTATTTTTTCATGTTCTGCTTTTGGGCTTCCAACATGAATATTGTGTTTGAATACAGTATGATCTAGTTAAGAAACTGATGTATTTCTGTCTGTCTGTCTGTCTAAAATAACAATTTACAGTAACTTAAAAATGTTTTAAACAAATGACCCGCTAACACCTCTAAAATATGGAGCTTGTGATTGATAGTTTCAAAATTATCTTACTAAAATACAATTATAACTATTAGACAGAACATCACAAATGAACCAAATTAGAATGTATAGTGGCACCCAGTTTAACTGCTTGCCTGGGCCAATATATTTGACTGAAAGTTTGTCTAGTTAAATGCCAGCTGAATCTAAATAGGAAATTCCGTAACTGGAGCACTTATACTGAATGTCCTCACTCAGTTAGCTGTACTGCAAACCAATCAAGGGTAGCATTGTAAGAATCCAATCATGAGTTATGAACTGATGTATTGCTGAGATACGTGATCCCTGCACATTAAAGGAAAATTAGCCAGAAATTGAAAGAAGCACCACCTGTCCCAGAGGTTGTTTGTATGCCTATGAATGACAGGAAACTCAGACCATCCATGAATTCCTTTGGAAAACAGCCTCCATCTTTTCTGTAAAAGGCTCTCATAGACTGGTACAATAAAAGTAACCTGGTTTTAAATGTTAATAAAACAAAGGAGATCATTGTAGATTTTAGAAAGAGCCGGCATAGTTATACTCCACTCAGTATCAAGGATGCAGCTGTAGAGGTGATCAACAGCATTAAGTATCTGGGGGCGCAGATAACTAACAATCTGAATGGTCTCTTCACACATCATCCTTAGTGAAGCATGTAAACCAGTGCTTGCATTTCCTGCATCAGATTGTTGCAGGAAATTAAGAGACTCAGATTTCGGAATCAAAGAAGTGGCTTTATTGGTACCAAGGTTCAGAGACAAGATAGGCAAGACAGCCATTTGAACATCTGAACAACAACTTACAGAAAAGATTGTTCTTATAGATCTTTCAAAAGCAACAGAACATGGGAATGTAACATGTTCCTGTTACTAAATATCTTGCCTAAGCTTTTCCAATAACTTTATCTTGTACTCGTGTGGTTAGGCTTTTAACATTTTCTGTTCTTGTACATGTCTTAAAACAAGTCTTTATTCCTTCTTTCTGTCATATCTTACTTTTATATCCTGATTCACCTTATGTCCTGCCTCAAGATGAGGAAAGCACATCTTTCTCCTTCCGTCTTGGCCACTTTTTACAGAGGCACAGTTGAGAGCATTTTAACAAACTGCATCACTGTTTGGTTTGGTGGCAGCAGTGCCTCAGATAGAAAGTCCATACAGAGAGTGGTAAGGACAGCCGAGAAGATTATAGGACACTCACTTTCTGTTATTTAGGATACTGCTTATAAGCGCTATGAGCTTAGAACTCAAAGCATTGTTAGAGATCCCACAAACCCACTTTACTGTATGTTTCTGTTGCTCCCCTCTGGGAAGAGGTTTTGAAGTATTTTTGGCAGGATTACCAGATTCTGTAACAGCTTTGTTCCCTATGCTATCCATCTGCTAAACTTGCAAGATTCGTTTTTCTTGCCATGCACATGCATACCTCTGAACTAGACTGTGCTGTTTCTCTGTGTCATATAATATATTTGGGTATATACATATTTATGTATGTATTTATTTATTTAGTCATGTTTAGGTACTGTATATTGGAGGTGGTGACCCTTTGAGAGCTGTATACAATGAAATGTCTTTTTACTGAATGCCAATTAGTGTACATTCAAAGTGACAATAAAATGAATCTAAGCCGAAATCCTGTGATGCATAGAGAACTGGTTATTTCAAGTTTAGCCTTGCATTATATTCTTCAACCTGTTCTCAATATGTCTAGATACTAGTCTAGAACAGCCACTTCTGACTTAAAAATACAGAAAAATGTTAAGTTGAATAACTATTTTCTTTTCTTTTTTAAAAAAAATCTGTGGGCTTGTGGAAATTAGCAGATATTGCCACTGAACTGAAAGAAGACACTAATTGTAAAAAAGTATGCTTTAAAGTCTTTGAAGATAATTCTTAACTACCTTTAGGTGCCATGGATAATAATGTAGATGAAAACTGCAATGAATATTAATTTGTACTATCTTTTATTTTTATACCACATTTTGATTTTTTCCTGACAATTGATAATTAAATCTGATTAGTAATATGATGTAATTAAAAGCACATAATCCAGTTCACTGGTTTTAGGTGAAGCAGAGAACAAACATTTGAAGCTAATAATGATTCATGGTGCCTTACATTTCTACAAGTATCTTGGAATGTTTGATTCATCTGCAGTTAATTTCCCTATAACCTTCTATATTCAATATTCATTTGCCATTTTAGCCTAATGTGTACCTCATGAAGTGAACCGTAACCAATAAAGCCATAATAAATAGGTTGTTTTTACTATTTAGTTGGTTTTACTATTTGGTAACATCAAAGGTATTAACTTTGGCTAAGAAGTAGTCTCTTTTCTATAAGGATCTTTTGCAATTTAGAAATTGTTTTTTGAGATTAAAGAACATGGTTGCAACAATGGATATTCATGAATATTTCTGCTTCAGCTTTCAAACCAAAAAGAAAAGTCTGTGACAGGAACATAAAAGTAGACTTTGCTCTGATAGATCTCATTTAATACAGAAAATAAACAAAAGACACAATTTCTTTTTGACCCCTCCGAAAGTCTCTGAAGCAAGTGTTTCTAAGAAACTTAATGACACTTGCTTGGGGTGTAAATTGTTTTCATCCCACATTTTTGACATTCAACTCAAGATAGCAAACATATCAATACTCCTTCTTCCTCCTACTTTTCCCCACAACAACAACCCTGTGAGGGGAGTTGGGCTGAGAGAGTGTGGCCGGTCCAAAGTCACACAGCTGATATTTCAATGCCTAAGGCAGGACTAAAACTCAAAATTTCCTGATTTCCAGAATAACCTCTTAACTGCTACACTAAAGTGGCTCTAGTCTTACTGTATTTGGTAATCCCGGGCAATCTCCCAAGTACTAATCAGGACTGACTAGTAACCTCTGAAATCAGACAAGATAGGATGTTTTCTCATTAATATGGCCATATATCCCTTTTGGAGGTTCAAGTAGATATCAAAGATACATAAACTACTATGGAAATCCCTCTATATATTATACTCATGGGGAGAGAGTGAAATATGGGAACTTGTATATAGATTAAGCTTTTTAATTTATTTCATTGATACATATTGTTTTAAATCCAGGTTTAACTGAATTAAAGTCATAAAATTATACTGTAAATTAAAACCATTGAAGCTTTCTATTTTCTAAATTTAAGTTTCTAGCTAGGTTGGATTATTTTTATTTTTATATCAAGGAAAATTATACATGTGTGTATAATATATCACAAACTATGAAATTGTTTTTATATTTGAAACATCATTAGTAATATTAATATTAGTGGGCTTGCAGTGGGCTTGCAGATAAACATTGAAAATAGAATACAGGAATTCTCTTCCAATCCTGGAAAACGAATTTTTCCCCCAGCTATCTCTATAAAATATAAAAAATGTTAGTAACAAAAAGACTAATACTTTTTTTTAATTTCAGATGATCCTATAATAAACTTTGCAGCCTCTAAACCGAAATACATATTTACACCAAGGCAGGGATGAATAATAAGCAAAGATGTATAGAAACACACTCATAAAAAGACATACAGATTTTTGCTTTGTTGACAAACAAACTTTGCCAAATAATTCTGGACCATTTGTGGAGGTACTTCAAAAAAAAAATATTATCCTTATTAAAGGACATTTTTTCAGAACATAATTGGAGAATTCAATGCAACATAGTCATAACATCTTACAATAATATTTCAAACATATATTCCAGCTGCAGTTTAAAAGAAATGCTCTCAGAATAAATGCTGCTATAAGACTGCAGCAGACTAATCTTGGTCAGTGTTATAAAATTATCATTTCTATAAAATAGATATTACAAATGGTGCCTTTCAGCATCTTTATTTTCTTTCAGTATTAATTTATCATCTGCAGCACATTGTATACTACAAGGTTTAAGCCATGTAATCCTTGTCTCATATGAACTAATCAATATTATTTCTACCACTTTATCATATAACATACCAAATCTCTGCTTCATCTCTAAAAGGTTCTTTTTCCACAATATACACTGTAATTTTTAACTTTATATTGTTCTAAAGACTGATGATCAGCTTTTAAGGTGAATGAAACAAAACACCACTGGGTTATTTTTCCTTAGTTACTTGATGTGTTTTACTCCAGTTAACATGTTTAGCCAAAAGTAGAGTTCTCTGTTCTTTAAGTTTGCTTGTTACCTCAAGGGGGGGCAAGTGTTGCTTTTTCCTGTCTTTTCAACTTCAAACCCCTTGTTTACTCTCTCTCTCTCTGTATGTGTGTATGTGTTCCAATTTTTTGGAACCTCTTCTGTAGGTGTGGCCTGTTTTCTGGATCCACTGGTGGAACTTTTTCTAACTGGTTCGGTAGATTTGACAAACCGGTTCTACCGAATAGGTGCGAACTGGTAGGAACCCATCTCTGCTACCTACCTACCTACCTACCTACCTACCTACCTACCTACCTACCTACCTACCTACCTACCTACCTATCATCTCCATCATCTCCACCCAACATCAATGAATATACAGTATGTGTGTCATCTCATAGGGCATTTTAGGCTGTTCCACTGATTTCCAACAGTGGTTCTACAGAATTTCAGCATCTAGTTGAGCTCCTTTTCATGTTTTCCAAAAAAAGATATTCAGTGGAAACTGGTATGCACACAGTCACTGGAAGAATGTACCTACAGAATAGCTTAAATTAACTTTTTGGTCATACACCAACTTGCTTTAATAAACTTTCAGCTTGTCAAATTGCTGCTTAACACTTCAAGGTCCAACACTCACTACAACTATTAAAATACATATTTTGACATTTTGTACAGTATATGAAGAGCTTGAGGTATAAAACACATTGTCAAGAACATAACTTTTTGCCTCCGTAAGAATTTCACAAAATGGTTGAGTTGTCAGAGAAATGACAACCAATAAAGGATAGAAATCCAAACTGATTTAGAACTGTGGAAAACTGAAAAATGCTCAAATTAGTGCTGAAGTGAGTAGGAGAATCTCCTTAAAGATTCTGCATGTATAACTTTTTTCCAATTTGCCTGAGATTGAGGAAAGAAGAAATAATTATAAGACAGATGTGCAGAAGCACACACTGACCCTCTCAGGTAATTTATAAAGTTAACAATGCAACTTAGTTTTTTAGAAGCCATGGAGAAATAAAAAGGACTTCAGACATCGAAGGAAATAAGCCATTGTAAGAAATAATTCTTTCTCATGGAAGCTCATGCAGATGTTTCATATTTTAAAGGTATTGTGGTTACATAAGACAAGAACCTGAAGCCCCATCAACATATCATGCCAAAGGCAATAGAGAGAAAGGCTTTCTCCACATTTCATAGTTGAGAGACTGGTTGAAATAGGCCTGGCTAAGCCTCAGTAATGAATAAAGATCTGGTCAATTCAAATCTACCCACAAAAGAAAATGTGGAAAACAAAGTACTTGATTGAAAGGCTTGGAAATTGTAAATAGAGACATAATTGGACGCCATAGAGAAACAAACAAACAAACCTACTAATTAATTTAGTTTAGTAATAGGTAAACCCAGGAAGACTATATATAGTTATAATTTATGCTAACATATAATGGGATCTTATCAATAGTTTCAATGGTGGACAAATGAAACGAGATAATAAAAACCATTAGCTATGAAGAGACTTACCGGTACTTGCTAGTTAGTCATTAATCTAACCCTCCACTTTTCTGCACTGACCTGACATTTCAGGTAGGGTTTTATATTTCCTTTCATTGTACTTTGGAATCTGAGCTCCATTTCTGCATCCTGCTGGAGGAGTTTGGCTCCCCTCTTTGTGTAGAAGGGAACTGCTCCAAGAGGCTGCAAGTACAAAATTGGGATCATTGAGATCTGAGCTCCATTTCTCCACCATGCCAAAGGGCTTCAGCTCCCCTCAGTAGGCAAATCTTTCAGCCAGCCCCAAGAGATGGCAGGGAGTCTTCTCAGCAGGCAGAAACAGCTTGCAAACTTCTCTGCTGGCTTCCCCACTGACTTTCTGGGAAAACCAGCAAAGAAGATGGCAAATGCAACCATAGGATTATGAGTGCTTGGCAACCAGTTGTTAAATGTAAAAAGGTTATCAAGTACCAAGATTGTAATCATGTGGCAATGGGGGAAGGTGGTGCAAAATTTTGCAATACCTGGACAGCTTTATCTTTCTGAGGCTATTGTAACTTCGAACGATGGTTAAATAATTGGTTGTATGCCGAGGACAATCTGTTCTTATAGATGCTAACACCTTACTGCACTTCCATAACAGCTTTTGTGAGGTCTTCCATTTTAGTTTTTCCCTCAAACTGCCCACAATAGGTAGGTGAATGTAACTCAGCTTTGTGAATCATTCAGATTGTCAGTACTCATATCAAGCCTTTTACAATAGCAGGCGGTGCATAAAAATTGCTACGAATGATCTCCTCACAGTGGGGGAGAAAAAGCCAAATGAACCATCTGCTGCAGATTAAATTCCAATATATCATACCACATATTAGCTTACAGTTTACTAAATTGCGCTGCCCAAGTTCCTTTGTGCCATGGTGGAAAAAATATTTTATTTGACAAATTTCTTTATATTTTATAACTGCCACTAATGTGCAGCTGCTGACAAACAAGCATAAATGAGTAAGGCACTGCAAAGGCAGAGCAACTTTAACAGGGGAAAGAAATGCTGAAAGTATCTTGGAATGAGAGACATTTGATGAATGCACCCTTCTTTGCCATTTCAATGGGTTAGGGAAAGCAAATTATTCTGCTGCCCACTATCATAAAATGGGAGAAAATGATATCCAAGATATTTATAGTTCCAAGGAATATAATTGAATTATGTGGTTACTGAAGTTGATTTTTAACCTCTCATTCACAGTGTATTGCTAAGCAAACCTTCCACTGTGCTACTTCTTAACTTGCCATTCATATTCCTCTTAACATTTTTAATATATAAACACAGATCTTTTCAGTGTCTATTTAGCCAGGCTTCACTTCAAAGTGACTGGAATGCAGCCAACCTTGGCACTTTGACTGAAAGTGGAATAATTTACATGAAATGCCTCTTATGAGCATATATCTTTATGTTTTGAAGTTGTTGTTTTTTTAAAAAAAATACCTTCTGTGCTGTAACTGCTACTCACAAAGATTATTTTTTGTGTGGCGTGGATTCCCAATGATCTGCTTTTCTCTCTCACACATCACTTATCCCCCTTCCCACACAGAGCATTAATTCCAGAAGTCAAACTTATATTTAAAATGCAACATTTTATTACTTTTAAGATGATGGGGACTTTTAACTATTCGGATACATATATTTCCTTTGAATCCTTGAATCCTGTATTTACCAGCCTAGGAGCTTTATTCTCAGTTATTCTTATCCTGATTACTAGTGTTCTTCAAACAAGCCATATAATTATGCAGTAGTTAGTGTTATTACATTCTCCTTTCTCAAGCTGTCATTTCCAGGTGAATAGTTTACAACACGGCCCTGTTTGGCAATTCTTACCGAGGATTGTGAAAGTTGTAATTCATTACATCAAGAAGACATCAGCTTGGGGAAAACTACAATATTGTGTAAAGTTGATCCAAAGTTAGGCTTGTAAAAATCAGATATAACTTGATTTGAACTGGAGAGTTTAAGAGGCCAAGATTCATATTAAGATTTGATGGGAAACCAACTCAGTTCAAGCCAATATAAGATTGAAGTTCACTTAAAAATAAAGAACAAAAAAAGCCTCCCATAAGCTGTGATGTGAGGAAACACAAAAACAACTGAACTGTTTCAGTTTTTCAGATATAAGATAAAGACAGACGGACTGATAAATTCAATTATATTTCAACAAGAAATAAACAATATATTTTTGAAAGAGACTTTTTAAAGACAGAGAAAGCAGGACTGGGTAAATGACAAGACATAAGTTTTAGAAATTGTGGTGGATGAATGAGGGGAATCCTCCTCCTGCTAGTGATAGGGAGATGGGAGACAGTCTTTGTTCTTTGGTATTTGAATGTGTGTATGCATGGTAGCATGTAAGAAAGTGAGGGCTGGGTATTCTGTTGGCATTGATTTCAGGTGGAATAAAATGCTTCAGAGTGCCCAGCTTCCCCTTCCAGGAATGTGTGTTGAGGACAGTTTGAAGTTCTTGCTCCCTTATCCATGATTAGTTTATTAATGAGAATGCCAATCCAAGACCTTGTCGGGTTCAGAGGTTGTGTGTAGCGAAGAACTTTCTCTGTAATATAAACATTGGAGCACTGTTGATGCAACTCAAGATTATATTGGCTGTTTTGACAGCTAGGACGGCGATCCTTTTCAATAGTTAAACTGAATATGAAGTATTACTCTTTATTACATACTGACATTCAGTATAGTAGTTTCCACCAAGGTCCTCTGTTCCGGCGGGAACAGTATTCAAATCTGATTGGTTGAAGGGTCTGACAGCTCCCTATAAAAGGGCTGCTGCCAGACAGAGTCTTTGATGGATTGTACATAGTAGTCACTGAATAAAGAACAGTTTGTTACTGAAGCCTGAATCTGCCTCATCCATTCACCCGATCTAACACTGGCTAGAGCAGAAATAATCCAGCAAGTCAATCGAGCCCGGAGCGAAGCGTGCCATCGAGCAGTCATCTTAAAGAGGCAAATTCAAATCTGCTTGCCAAGACAAGATGACTATGCATGCCCCACCAGCTCCATATGACCCAGCCACCGAGCACTGGAACTCCTACATGATGAGGTTCAAATGCTTCCCGGAAGCTAATGACATCCTGGGCCTGTCCGAAGACTGTAAAAAATCAATGTTCCTGAACTACTGTGGACCAGAGGTATTAGAGACGGCTAAAGAATTGTTCGAAGCAATGCCACTCCATTTGGTCACTTGGTTGGTTCTGTAACAGATGCTGTGGACACACTACGCTCCCAGACCATCTAAATACATTTGGAGGCACGAATTCAACCTCCGCAACCAGAAGGAAGGGGAAACAATCAACCAATATGTTGCAGCACTTCAGAAGGCTCAGCCTACTGCGAGTTCCGAGACTTAGATGAACTCTTGCTAGATCGCATTATTTGTGGTGTTCAGAACATTAGTTTACAGAGGAGGTTGCTCACCACAACCAACCTCACTCTCCAGATCACCCTGAATGAAGCCAGGGCTACCGAATCCTTGACCAAATCGACGGAAACCCTACAGAGACAAAGCAGCCCAAAGAGCACACGGAAAAACAATGGCCTTCATAATGAGACTACAAAGCCAGAAACCTCAGACAGCGATGTTGACATCTACTGCATAGATGTTCCAGGAGCTTCCACCAGGTGAAGCCGAGGAGACAACAGGTCCGTCCAACTTGACCAAAGATCCAGCACCAAATGAACTGCACGGTTCTGGGCGAGCCACCAGAAAGTCTGCCTACCTGCGTGACTATGTCACAAGCTGGACGAACCCAACTAAGAGGGGAGGAGTGTTATATACTGACATTCAGTCTAGTAGTTTCCACCAAGGTCCTCTGTTCCAGTGGGCACAGTATTCAAATCTGATTGGTCGAAGGGTCTGACAGCTCCCTATAGAGTCTTTGCTGGATTGTATATAGTTGTCACTGAATAAAGAGCTGTTTGTTACTGAAGCCTGAGTCTGCCTCATCTGTTCCCCTGATCTAACACTCATACTTACCTGTTCATTGTGATTATGTTTGAATTTTTAATAATAATCTTCACCTGCTTGTATGTTTGTTGTATTATTACTCTTTATGTTATTCTTAATTGTTCTAAACCCCACTGAGTCACATATGTGAAATGGGAGGCAATACAAATTGAATAAATTAATTAGATCACAGTTACACATTAAAGAAAACATAACAGATCTCCAATAAATGTTCAGTATTTTAAAAGTAGCCTTTTCATGTATTAGCATACAGAAGAAGCTCCTTTTATCCCTGTATTTAGTGACACTATCTAGCTATAGGCTTGTTGCAGTTTCCATTAAATAAGGATAGAGAGAATATTGAAAATTGCAGTATTCTTGCATTCTGTTCCTTTTCATTATTGCTTCTTATTGAGCAGGGCAGTATAAATAGATAATTAATTGCCCTTTGAATAGTTTTATTTAATTGTTCCTTAATATCAATTTTTGTTCCCGTTTTCTTGGGGGGTGAGATTTTAATTGCAGTAATTCTCCTTATTTTCATTTTCATATTAAAATTGCACTTCTTAGCTATAAAAGAAGAAATAATGAGGAGGAAACTAGATAAAACTATGAACATGAAATCATGGCAAGGAACAATTACAATAGGCTATTCCAAGCACAAAGAATAGCCTATTATCTTTCTGCAAGTTGAACTCAAAGTAATAAAACAGGAAAACAATAGTAATGAGGGAAATTTGGACTGAAAAGATCTGATTTCAAAATAAATATTATGGAAAGGTATTGGCCATATGGGACAACTTTGCTAGCTATAGTAACACTATATTAAGTCATGTATTGAACCAACATTTAATTTGCTTTGCACTTTTGTAGAAAAACAACATCCTATTTGTGCTAGGTTTACTGTGGTGATTTTTTTTCCTGAATATGGAAGCAGCTGTGAAAACTACAGAAAAAGGAACTACAGGAAAAGAAACATTACATCAGAAATAGTATAATTAGACTTTCACAAAACTAGATTAGATCAAGACTCATTTACAGCTTGAGATACATAGTTGGAACATGTCAGAGTGTACACAGTGTGATTATTTTGAGACAACCCAGAAGCAGTAAGGAGTTTGTCTTTTTAATAGTGGTTAATCTACAAGGAATATATACATACATAGCACTAGGCAAAGTCAGGCAATCAATCATCAATTATAGCACAGAAGCACACACGGAGAGAAAGAGAGACATCCTCACAGGGCCTCTCTTATAAAACTGTCTCTTAAAGTGATAACAGTTGAATAATCCTGCTGATTTGTTCCTAACATTGCATCATCATTACAGCATTACAGCAGCTGGTCAGCTATTAAATCATCATTACCATGACAGAACAGAATTTAGACTTACAAAAGCTCTGAGCTTAATCAAAGGTTAAGGTCTCTGGGGATGATAAAAATTAGAATTTGAGAGGCTTCTGTACAAAGGTAGTAATGTTAACAAAAAATGTTGAGAATAATTAAGGATATGTATAGTTGTAATGATAGATGATAACACATAGCATATATTTGACAATTAATAATTTGGCTCTAATCTCATTTCAATTACAAAATGAAAGAGATCCTCCACCACCACCATCACAAGGACAAAAATATTGTTCAGCAAGATGCTTACAAAATTTCAGCAGCAATAATAATAATAATAATAATAATAATAATAATAATAATACTCCGCCGTTGACGGTCCCAAGCCTGGATGAGAAAGGAGGAGGGTTGGGGTCAGGTTAGCATCTGGTCCCGTAAAAAAAACCCGCCAACCCATACAATATGGTGAAAAAAACAAATAAGAATTCCATACCGCATCGGTCGTTGCGCGGGTTAACAAGGGCCGCGGTGGATGTTGGGGTCCCTGGACATCCGTCGACAAGTGGGCTACAAGTGGACCAGCCAACAAAACGACAAAAATATAGTGCAGATGAAAATCGTGCCATAATGGCCTGTTATTACAACTCAGAGCCAGAAAAAAGAGGCTATTTAAAATGAATGTATGAATTATGGAAACAACAATATCTAGATTCAAATGTTAGTGAACAACGACTAGCAGATCAAAGGCGATTTATTATATGGAATAAAGTGTTTAGTGAAGTTGAACTAGAGGAAATTCAGGCAAATTGCAAAACCCAAAAAAACAATATCATAAGCAGAAATAACTGATATTCAAGACACAACTAAAGACATTATAGTAGAACTCCCAGAAGAAGCTCTTGGGGAGGAAATAACACCACCACCACTAGAACCAGTTATCACTGAACCAACTGATGAACTAACTCAAAAACAAAAAGAATTGAAGGATAAGATCATGGAGCATTTTCTGCTTAATGAGGAAAGGCAACGTTTACCATCACTAACAACTGTGCCTAAGAAAATTTTGACCCCTATCATGAAAATGGTTAATGCAGTGTTTTCAACAATTGAATCGGGATCCATCTTGGAAACAAACCAGTTAATGTACAGGGCAGCTGTAATAGTCACTAATGAATTAGGCATTAAAATCAAAGTACCTAGTCACACAACAGAAAAAGCATCAAAGCCAAAGTGGAAAATCCGATTAGAACAAAAAGTCAAAAAATTAAGGGCAGATGCTGGTAACTTAAAGAACATGCATGAGCAACGGCTTAAAAAACAACAAAATCATAGATCGGCTAATCAGAAAATATAGATTGGATACAACAAAAAACATCAATGAAGCTGTAGAGATTGTAAAACAGCGGATAACAGCAACAGCTAGAAAAATTGAAAGATGTGAGGCACGAATCATCCAATATAAACAAAATCAGCAATTTCGATTAAACCAATGGCGTTTTTATCAAAGTCTTAATGTGAATGGTGACACCAAAAGTGAAAAACCAGAAAAACAGGTCACAGTTGAATTCTGGAAAGAATTGTGGGGAAATGCAAAGGACTACAACAAGGAAGCAAAGTAGATACATGACTTTGAGAAAAGCATTGGCAACAAACAAATGGAAGTATTAGAAATGACAACTGAGATGGTCAAAAATCAAGTTAAAAAGGTAGAGAATTGGACATCACCTGGAAAGGACCAATTACATGGTTTCTGGCTCAAATATCTGACCAGTTTACATGCAATATTGGCCAGGCAACTGAATGAAATTTTACAAAAGGGCCAAATTGATGAATGGTTGACAACTGGAAAAACATACTTGATTCAGAAAGATGCAACTAAAGGAACAACACCTGAAAACTACAGACCAATAACATGCTTGCCAACAACCTTCAAATTACTCACAGGCATTATTGCAGATAACATGATGGATTATTTGGAAACAAACAACATCTTGCCAGTAGAGCAAAAAGGCAACAAAAGAAGGAGCAGGGGCACAAAAGATCAGCTTCTAATTGATAAAATGATATTAGAAAATTGTAAGAACAGAAAAACGAACTTGAATATGGTCTGGATTGATTACAAAAAGGCATTTGACTCACTGCCACATAGTTGGATCATAAAATGCTTACAAACAACTGGCATTAGCAAAAATATTACATCCTTTATTGAAAAGGCGATGAAACAATGGAGAACTGAGTTGGCGGTAGGGAATGAGATCTACGGAATGGTTAATATCAAGCGAGGAATTTTCCAGGGTGATTCACTTTCACCTCTTCTCTTCATCATCACAATGATCCCACTATCAGTAATTTTAAAAAAAATGAAATTAGGCTACCAAACAGCCAAAGAAGCTGAAAAAATTTCGCATTTACTATATATGGATGATTTGAAACTCTATGGAAAGTCAGAAATAGAAATCCAATCATTGACAAACACAGTCCGAGTATTCAGCACCGATATTTCAATGCAGTTTGGCATGGAAAAATGTGCCACTGTATCCATAAAAAGGGGCAAAATCACTGCATGTGAGGGAATTGAAATGCCCAATGGCCAATTAATTAAATGCAAAGAAAATGAAGCCTACAAATACTTAGGCATTCTGCAGTTGGATAACATCAAGCATGGAGAAGTAAAAACTATTGTCAGGCGAGAGTACACCAACAGAGTTAGGAAAATTTTGAAATCTAAATTGAATGGTGGAAATACAATCAAGGCCATAAACACCTGGGCAATACCAGTTATAAGATACACAGCTGGTATAGTTAACTCGACACAAGCTGATTTGGACATTTTGGACCGAAAAACCAGGAAACTAATGACAATGCACTACAGTTTACATCCATGTGGTGATACTGATAGATTATACCTGCCCCGAAAATCAGGTGGCAGAGGATTATTACAAGTGAAGCAAACAGTTGAAAAAGAAAAACATGCACCGGCTGATTATTTAAAAGAAAGTCAAGAACATCTATTACTTGAAGTAAAGAACAAAAATCTACTGAAGGCCCAACAGACGAAACAAGAATACAGAAAAAGAAGTGATAAAATCAAGAATGGAGAGTTGGCAGAACAAAGCACTGCATGGCCAATTTCTGGAAAAAATAAAAGATAAAGTGGACACTGAACAAACTTGGTTATGGTTAACAACAGGTACATTAAAGAAAGAAACAGAGTCACTAATCCTGGCTGCGCAAGAACAAGCTATCCACACAAATGCCATTAAGGCCAAAATCGAAAAATCCTCTGATGATGCCAAATGCAGACTTTGCAAAGAAGCTGATGAAACTGTTGATCACATACTCAGCTGCTGTAAAAAAATCACGCAGACTGATTATAAATTGCGGCACAATTCAGTAGCACAAATGATCCATTGGAATTTGTGCAAAAATTATAATATTTAAACAGCAACAAACTGGTGGGAACATCAGCCTGAAAAAGTCACCGAAAATCAGATGGTCAAGATCTTGTGGGATTTCTGTATACAAACGGACAAAATACTGGCGCATAATACACCAGACATCACACTGGTTGAGAAAAATAAGGTCACAATCATAGACATCGCAATACCAGGTGATAGCAGGGTTGCCGAGAAGGAACATGAAAAAATCGCAAGATACCAGGACTTAAAAATCGAAATTCAACGACTATGGCACAAACCAGCAGTGATAATTCCAGTGGTAATTGGCACATTGGGTGCTATTCCAAAAGCACTGGAATTACATTCAAAACAGTTAAAAATTGACAAAATCACCATCAGTCAAATGCAAAAAGCCGAACTGCTTGGATCTGCACGCATATTACGAAAATATGTTACGACGTCCTAGGCTCCTGGGTGGGGCCCGACTAGTAACCAATGCCAAATCCGGCGAAACAACTGGCCGCTGTGATACAATTGTATAATAATAATAATAATAATAATAACAACAACAACAACAACAACAACATCATAAAAGCCATAAATACCTGGGTTATACCTGTGATTCGATACTGTGCAGGAATAATTGACTGGACCGAGATGGAGTTGGACAATTTGGACAGAAAAGCAAGGAAGATTATGACAATGAATCATGCTTTACACCCTAAAAGTGACGTTGACTGATTAAATCTACCAAGAGCAGAGAGTGGTCGAGGACTCCTACAAGTAAAACAGACTGTGGAAGAAGAAAAACACAGCTTGAATGAATACATCCAGAAAAGTGAAGAACCAATGATTAAGGAAGTAAATAAAGGAGGCCTTTTAAAGACAAAATCAAGTCAAGACTAAGTCAAAAGCTGAATATAAGAAAGAAGTAATTGAGAAGGGAACTGAAAATTGGAAAAACAAAGCTATACATAGCCAATACTTGAAAAGTATTGAAGGCAAAGCTGACCAAAAGCTAACTTGGAACTGGTTAAGATCAGGAGCACTGAAAAAAGAAACAGAAGACTTTATTTTGGCAGCTCAAGAACAAGCCTTAGCCACAAACTGCATGAAGGCAAAAATTCAATGTTACCACCAACAGCAAATGTTGCCTCTGTAATTAGAAAGACGAGACAGTCGACCACTTGATCAGTGGGTGCAGCAAAATTTCACAAACTGACTAGCTACAATGCCATGACTGTGTTGCTAAGACCATTCATTGGAAATTGTGCCAAAAGTTTGGATTTAAGTACAGCAAAAACCACTGGGAACATCAGGTTCAGAAGGTTTTAGAGAATGAGAAAGTCAAGATATTGTGGGACTTCAGTATTCAGACTGACAGGCACTTGGCTCACAACACACCTGACATAAAAATAGTTGAAAAGAAAAAAGTATGGTTCATTGATATTGCAATACCTGAAGATGCACAAATTGAAGATAAACAGCAAGAAAAAAATCACAAAGTACTGGGACTTGCAAATTGAAGTTGAGCGACTGTGGAAAAAGAAATCATGTGTTGTCCCAATTGTAATTGGAGCCCTTGGAGCAATACCTAAAGGGCTACCTCGCTATTTGGAGATTTTAAATTTATCAGACTTGAACATTCTGATTCTACAAAAAAACCACCCTACTTGGAACAGCTTATATCCTCCGATGTTACCTTAACAGTTCCTAGGTCCTTGGTTAGGACTCAAGCTGTTGAGCTACCAACCAGCCCCAAAGGTTGTAAATCTTACCAAAGATTAACCACATAATAATAATAGCATAATAACTTATCACTGTTTATTAGAATTCAACAAAACATTTATTTATTCCATACTTTATCCCATCTTCTATAAAACCATCTCTAACTATTCACCTCTTTTTATTAATCAGCAAAAATCCAGCAAGGGTTACCAGAAATAACAGTTTAAGTATTTATATCTCCATTTCCATTTAAAGAAATTCATTCTATTCCTTCTCATCAAATAGTTAAAAATAAATTCATCACCAGTCCCAATTAAAAATTTCCACTAAACATTATCAGATGTATGTCAACATCTATAGATAACAATTAAAGTATAGTAGCTCATTTTTATCTAAAAATCAATATAAGTATTACAACGTAAGTATTACAAATTATATCTGATACCCCAATTAAACATCATCATGAATAATAACTATCCAGTCCCACTTAAAACAAAAAAAAGGCTTCACTAGAGATAAGAACCCATTATTTTAATCATGATCAAATAAGCCAGTTTTGTATTTTTCCCCCTTCTTTCTTCCAGTGACGTATAAGTCCCACAAAACAAGTTCTGCTTTCATATCCTTTCTTTATCTCTTCTCAAAATTATTTTCATTTTGGTCAAAGTTTTTTTGTAATCCCAATATATTAACTCCAATAAATCCATTTTGTGTTTTTAAATTATCATCAAATTCCATTTGTAGATCCATTATTTCCAGTTCTTTTTTGTGGGTTGTTATTTTTAAATCCTTCTTAAAATATGTTTCGGGTTTCTTCAGTAGAGTTTGTTCCTCTTCAATAACACCTTTTGGTTCCATTACAGAATAAAATAATTTAAGTCAAAATCCTACACCCAAATTGCTAACATCTCTTTTAAGGAAGCCATCTGGTGCCCTCCAGTGTCTAACCTTCCCAGTTAATTTATCAGATTAAATATAAACAAGATATTTTCCTCCACATAAAAGAATCCTTTTAATGAACTTGTAAGTGCTTGTTTAATTGAAATCCAACTGTACCTTTTATTGATTTATTCTGAAATAACACTACAATTAACTTTTCTCTGTTTTTTATAGAATTCTACAATCACTGATTCCATCTGATTAAGAACCAGAAGGAGCTGAAATGTCTGACATGGGACATTATTCTATATATTTATGTGTGTGTGCATGTGTGTGCATGTAGATCTTTAAAAAAGTCATTATATGGAAATAACTTATGGCCACAGTAACCTAAATAAGATCTTATACTTTTGCTGAGAATGCTGAGCATTGTGAACTTCAGCAAGGAGTGACTGTGATTTTCATGGCTTTCTCATTCTCCTGGACCAAAAAGGGTTTCAGGTTCTTTGGATCAACAGAAATATTTGTGTGATTTTTTGCTGTGTGGTTACACTAGAGTTCCTTCTAAAAACAGGTATTTTATTTATGAGTGAAACAATATCAGACTTCTAATCTCAAAATCTCTACCATGAAGAAAAATATTTATTTCCAAATTGGTAGCCCATTTTAAAAGTATATGTTAAGTGTTTGTCATTTACTGCTATTGATTTTAGCTTTGCAAAGATGTAATAGAAACCATTCAAGTGTGATTGGACACTTAACAAAGCAACACTTCACTTTTTGATTCAAACTGTACAACAGACTACCCCCTCCAAAACAAAACAAAATAACCCATCAAGCAAGCAATAGTTTCAATATATTAGTCTTATATGATTGCCCAATTGTATCATTTTATTTCTAACTAGGCAATCTATGCCCTAGTGGGTCATCGTTTCAGAGATTTTTTTTTTCCTAAAAAGAGAAATAAAATGACCCTGGATGGGCAAAACATCAGGAGGTTCAAAAGTGCCTCTGACTTCCTGATAGCTTCTCTACTGAGTTTCTGTGTGAAAATCTGGCAGGGAGCATTAGAAATCTCCTTCCCTTCCTTTCCCAACAGGCAGTTCAGTGGCTGCTACTGGGTTGGTGGAGGGAAGACTACAATGATTGTTCTGGCTGGGAAACTGTCATGGAACATATGCAACTGCAGGAGCATCAGGAACATTAAAGCAGCCACAACTTTCCCAAATTTGATTCTATGAGGAGACATGGGTCATAGATTTTGGTCCTTCTGTAAAATAGTGAAGTGTCTTGGTTCATAAATTGTCCTATGATGCAGGGTTTCACACACAGTTAAATGTTATGAACATGACAGTTTTAATAGTATATAGATGAATGTATTTAAAATAAAAAATAAACATTTAATACCATTGTCTTCCCTTTTAAATCATTTGACAATCTTTTCAATTATAGATTGTAAATTATGTTTGAGATCACAATTTATTGATTTTTCATTCGCCACTTGACATTTACTAAAAGAAATCCTATTGAATCAATAGACTTAATTCTCGAGACATGGAAGTTTTGTGTATAATTATTATCAATTTCTTCCCAAGACATGTTGAAACAACTTTATCAGTCAGGTATGGCCTATAACACATTCTAAAGGGGGTGGGGGAACATGACAATAGAAAGATTGTTATGATGAATGTTTGTACATGAAATGAAATCTTATTGGACTATCTACTATGCAGTCCAATCCTGGGAACAAAATTAAATTCTGCAGAAATAGACACAAAGTTTCTTCCCCCATGCCATCACTCTGCTAAAAATCTAACTCCCATAGCACTGTCTTATAGCACCCTCCTTCCGGCCCTATGAGTCCCACTCCGAGGCCAGATGGCGCAAGTAATCAGGACCCTGGTCTCCGGCTGTTGTCGCTAAATGCCAGGTCTGTTGTTCACAAGGCTCCCCTCGTCCGGGACTTAATTTTAGACGAGGGGGCAGACCTGGCATGTATTACTGAAACCTGGCTGGGCCCGGAGGGAGGAGTCCCCCTCATAGAGATGTGCCCAAAAGGATTTCAGGTGCTTCATCAGCCGAGAGCTCAGGGAAGGGGTGGCGGTGTGGCTATTGTTATTCGGGAGTCTTTAGTACCTCGTAGGATCCCTGCTCCGGAGCTTGTCGGGTGTGAGTCCCTACTGGTGAAGCTGGACCTCAAGGGTCAAGTGGGCCTGCTGCTAACGTACCTGCCTCCCAACAGCGTTGCAGCAGCCCTCCCCTCGCTCCTCGAGTCGGTAGCCGAGCTGGCAATTGAGTTTCCCAGGCTTATGGTCCTGGGGGATTTCAATTTGCCTACGCTCGGTGAACACTCTGATGGGGCGCAGGAGTTCATGGCTTCCATGACAGCCATGGGCTTGACCCAGATAATTCGGGGCCCAACTCACTCTGCGGGTCACATGCTCGACCTCGTATTCCTCCGGAGCAGTGGACTTGTGATCTTGGTCTGAGGGGTAATGAGATCATACCCCTGTCGTGGTCAGACCACTGCCTACTGAGGCTTGACTTCCGAAGACCAAACCCCCACTGTAGGGAGGAGGAACCGACCAAGTGGTTCCGCCCCAGGCGACTTATGGACCCTTTGAGGTTCCAGACGGAGCTTGGGGTTATTCCTGATACTCTCGCCCACAGTCCGGTAGAGACTCTGGTTGCTGCCTGGCATTCGGCAGCATCGGAGACCCTCGACCGGATTGCACCACTACGGCCCCTCCGAGGCGGCGGATCCCGGAGGCCTCACCGAGGAGCTCCGGGAGAGGAAGCGCCGGAGGAGATGCCTAGAGCACCTGTGGAGGTCCGATAAATCCGAATCGAACCGAGCACTCTTAACAACCTGCACCAAGGATTACATCAGGGCACTTAGGGCAGCAAAGAGATCTTATATTGCCACCTTGGTTGCATCCGCCGAGTCCCGTCCAGCCGCCCTGTTTAGGATAACCCGTTCCCTCTTAAATAAGAGGGATACGGGGGACCCCTTGCAGGGTAGGGCTGAAGACTATGCCCAGTTCTTGGCGGACAAAGTTGCTCGGTTTCGGTCGGATTTGGACTCCACCTTTGCAGAGCCAGCCGAGACACGAGAGGACGATTTGGTAGACCATCGCTGGGTTGAGTTTCAGGATGTTACCCCCGGGGACGTGGACAAGGCCATGAGGGCTGTGAGTGCCTCCACCTGTGTACTGGACCCGTGTCCCTCCTGGCTGGTTGCTAACAGCAGGGAGGTGACACGGGGCTGGATCCAAGCGGTTATTACCGCCTCGCTTCGGGAGGGGCACTTCCCCACCGCACTTAAAACGGTGGTGGTGAGACCCCTCCTGAAGAAACCATCTTTGGATCCAGCCGTACTTAACAACTATCATCCAGTCTCCAACCTCCCCTTTATTGGGAAGGTTGTTGAGAAGGTGGTGGCCTACCAGCTCCAGCGGTCCTTGGAGGAAGCCGACTACCTGGACCCCTTCCAGTCCGGCTTCAGACCTGGTTACAGCACAGAAACCGCTTTGGTCGCATTGACCGATGATCTCTGGAGAGCCAGGGATGGAGGCCACGCCTCCATCTTGGTTCTCCTTGACCTCTCGGCGGCTTTCGATACCATCGACCATGGTATCCTTCTGCGACGACTGTGGGAGGTGGGGGTGGGAGGCACTGTTTTGCAGTGGTTCTCCTCCTACCTCTCGGACAGGTCGCAGTCGGTGTTGGTCGGGGGACAGTGATCGACCATGAGGCCCCTAACATATGGGGTGCCACAGGGGTCGGTCCTGTCCCCCGTACTATTTAACATCTACATGAAACCGCTGGGCGAGATCATTCGGAGGCATGGGATAAGATACCACCAATATGCGGACGATACGCAGCTGTATCTGTCCGCCCCGTGCCAACTCAATGAAGCGGTGGATGTGATGAACCAGGGACTTGAAGCTGTTAGGGACTGGATGAGGGCTAACAAGCTTGTACTCAACCCAGAAAAGACCGAGTGGCTATTGTGTTTCCCTCCCAAAAATTTGGTTAGTGTTCCATCGCTCAGGCTGGGGGGGGGGGCAAATTTTACACCCCTCAGACAGGGTTCGCAACTTGGGAGTCCTCCTGGATC
Organism: Thamnophis elegans; assembly: GCF_009769535.1. Lineage (NCBI taxonomy): Eukaryota > Metazoa > Chordata > Lepidosauria > Squamata > Natricidae > Thamnophis > Thamnophis elegans. The sequence continues at coordinate 103,177,041 of NC_045541.1, read as the reverse complement.
CACAGCTGACCTTTGATTACCACCTGTCGGCTGTGACCAGGGGGGCATTTGCCCAGGTTCGCCTGGTGCGCCAGTTGCGACCCTACCTGAATCGGGAGGCTCTCACAACAGTCACTTGCGCCCTCGTGACCTCTAGGCTGGAATACTGCAACGTGCTCTACATGGGGCTGCCCTTGAAGAGCATCCGGAGGCTTCAGCTAGTCCAGAATGCGGCCGCGCGAGTGATTGTGGGTGCACCTCGGTTCACCCACATAACACCTATCCTCCGCGAACTGCACTGGCTACCTGTTGATCTCCGTGTGTGCTTCAAGGTGCTTCTTACTACCTACAAAGCCCTTCATGGTAGTGGATCTGCGTACTTGGGAGACCACCTCCTGCCAATCACCTCCTCTCGACCCATAAGATCTCACAGATTAGGCCTCCTCCGAGTGCCATCTGCCAGCCAGTGCCGGCTGGCAACTACGCGGAGGAGAGCCTTTTCAGTAGCAGCTCCGACCCTCTGGAACGATCTCCCCATGGAGATTCGTACCCTCACCACCCTTCAGACCTTCCACACAGCCCTCAAGATCTGGCTATCCCACCAGGCCTGGGGGTAAAGACCATAATCCGCCCCCACCCGAATGTTGTATGAATGTTGCTTGATTTTAATTATACATTGTGTTTTTATGTTATTGTATGTCTTCCCCTCCCATACAAGTTGTTAGCCGCCCTGAGTCCCCTCAGGGAAAAGGGCGGCCTATAAATAAACTCAACTAAATAAACTCAACTACTTATGTCTAAAGATACTAATCCATATAGTAGTCTGTATTGTGTTATTATCCTTGCCATCTTCTCATTTTTCTCATCTTCTCATCGTTCTCACCCCTCATCTTTCCTACTATTTTCTCCTATTGGTATATTATGATTATCAAATGTTCTTTGTATCTTGTGATTTATGATTGTATTTTATGGTTTATGATCTATGATGTATTGTGTTGTTTGTATGTACATTGAGAGCTTATGCACCAGAGACAAATTCCTTGCATGTCGAACCACACTTGGTGAATAAAGAATTCTACTCTATTCTATTCCATTCTATTCTATTCAGACTGCAAATTAAATTATGAGAATAAATTGAGGAAACTGATAGCAGTGTTCAAGGGAAGTCATTGCTTTCATCAGAATGATGAATACAATGTTGTACCATCCTGCTGTGATTTCCACTACAACATTAGAATGCTGCTGATATCTATCATCCACATTTAACCCATGTCCTCTCCCCATGATGCTGAGTGTGTTGCATCTTATAAAAGGACAACAAAATTGTTCAGATGCTACATTGCCTTGGCTTATTCTTTATTAAGCCAGAATATATGACGTATATCCCAGGTTTAAGTTACCAAAACATTATCAGCATAGTGCTAGGGAAAATGCATTTCAAACAATAACTGCAATTTGATATTGCAGCCAATTATCTAGGGAAAGATTGGGCTTCCTATTTCAAGAAATCCCAGCTTCTGCAATAGGAAGAGAATTGAAAACAATTTTATCTGCTTGCTGCTTTCCAACTAAGGAATTTCTGCAACTTTCTGAATTTCTGAATAATTAATATGTTCCTTTTTTAATTTCTAAAATGAAATCCCAAGTTTTAAAAATGAATCATGGCTTCTACCCATCCTAGAAGTGTGTTCAAACGCTTGTTCTGATAAAAATGACTGAAGCTGAAGTAAGTTCAAATAAATATCAGTAATACTAATATGAAATTATACAAAATGAAGCTATCCCAAAGATCAAACTCTTATGCCGAGGCTGGAAATAAGCTATGTAAGCAGACTCTTTTGGAATTGCTTATAATTCAATGAGTAGAAAAAAGGGGGTGGAGTCTGTATGCATTTATTTCTTCATAAAATATCTGAAGAGTAAAAGATTTTTTTTAAAAAAAAGTTAAAGAAAGAACCCTGTATTCCTCCTGTCTATCATTACAGTTTGCTATTTCAGCAAGCATCTTGCATTTTATTTTAATTCTCTTGAATTCTTTTACTCTCCTTTATTTCATAAATGCTTTGAAAACAATGTCTTGTCAGATTGGGCTTCTTTGGAGAGATGGACTAAAGTCTTCCTTTAGAAATGTCCACATCTGATGTGTCCAAAAACTTTTTCTAGTTCAAAATGTTATTTTATTTTTGGAGAGAGTTTTTTTAAAAAAAAATATTTATATGGGGAACAGGTAATATATTTTATTTGTACATATGTTGATATAAGATACTATTTATAGCTCAGGCTAAAAATTAAAGGTCCTTAGTGGTCTTGGAGTTTTGGTTGTTTTCTTGCAGCCATTCCATTACCCAACTAGGTTACATCATCAGTGCTGGTAGGGAGTAGTGTTTGCTCTCATTTTATATTCCAGTGGCTTGCTGTGTCAGTGTTGTTGGGTGTGGTCTTGTGGTTCTTTGGTTGGGCTGTTTGTTGTTAGATAATTTAGCAGCCCCTTGGCTGGGGTATTGTTTCCTTCTTGATTGTTAGCCTAGTTACTTATCAACACAGACAGGACAGCTATTAAAGCATAAAATGAGAAAAAAACCTATTCCTTTCTAGGACTGCTGATGTTACCTAGTTTGGCTATCTGAAAGAAAACAAACAAGCTCAGAGACCACTAAGGACCTTCCTTGTATATTCAGTATATGATTGCCAGGAGGGATTCTGAATTTTACAATAGAAGGCAAAGTGAAATTGTCTGATGACCTGGAGGGGAAAGAGACAAATAACAAAAACCGCATATTGATGATTTTTAATATAAGTTGAAATACCCTGATGAACAGAATTTGAAATTATAGAATAGAACTTGAAATAATAGAATAGAACTTGAAATAATAGAATAGAACTTGAAATAATAGACTAGAACTTGAAATAATAGAATAGAATTTGAAATGATAGAATAGAGTTTGAAATAGTCTGGTGTGAAAATTAATCAATATATGAGCATAATAAAGAATATTATTCTTGTTTTTAAAAAGTGCTATTATCAACAGAAATAGATGGGCTTGGAGTTCCTTTGAAAAGTGGAACTTAAAGTGAGAGCAAATCAGCCCATAATAATGTTACACCATGTTCTTATCAGATGCTACCTTCTGGTTGTAAAGTTCATTCACGGACATTTTATTTGATTAATTCTAATTTGGATGAAGTCAGGAAACTACTTCTTCAAGTCCAGCAGGTTTGGATTTGGCAAATACATCGGCAAGCCTATATTTCAAATTCTATTTTAATTCAGTCTTTCCACCATCAGTAAGATGAAACCAGATAAAGTGAAAAGTAAAGTTATCTCAACAATGTTTCTAGAAAGAAAGGAATTAAATAAATTATCTCCCAGAGTCACAGTTTCATTGATGCACAATTGTGTTACTAACAATAAGTTGTTATTTATAATCAGCACAATTAACTTTAATCAGAGCAGAAGCCAGGCATCTGAGGAAGTGAGATCAGCCTAATGAGTAGCTGTTCCACTTCAGTTCACTTCACTGGATCTGAGTGAAACTCTAGTCTTTGCCTGATTATGACTCTGCTTGACGTTAACACTTTGCAAAAGCCATTCTGTTTTTCATAGCCCACAGCAAGACTCCCTGTAAGAATCAAAGTAATCAATCTGAACTCAGTACATAAGAATGAACCACACAGAAGCAATCTGGACTGTACAAATAACCAAATTTTGGGACTAGGCAACCTGGGATCAGCACTTAAGATGTTTAGCCTGAGGCTGCCCAAACCCATTGATTTCAACAGGAGAGGATAACTCATATATCCACCTGATCAATGCCAATACCTTAAGGTCAATAGGATTTACACAACTTCTGTGATGCATCCATGGTTAAGTGTTACCATGATTTTATATCCTAACCCAGTTATCAAGATCAAGGGAAAGTCAGCTGGTTTGATTTTTCAAGTATATTCCATTTGAAAGGTATAAAACTAAAAAGAATTTACACACACACACACACACACACACACACACACACACACACACACACACACACAAATTATATTATACATATTCAAATGTTAAATAAGATTCACAATTATGGTCCTGTTCAGCAAATAAACCAAAACAAAAATGGTAGTTAGTCCAAAAAAGGCACATTAAAAGTATTATTTTAGAGTTACCATGGTTTGGGTTCTTTTTTTTATTTAAACCTACAGAAACACAGAGATGCATAACATTTCATTTTAATTTCCTTCTGTAATTATTTTACTCGTGGAAAGAATGAAGAATGAAGGTTAAACATTGATATTCAAACATTTAGGTTTTGGTAAAAAGAATACTTCAATAATAACATGAATGACTTTCCAAATAGCCCTGATATGTTTATGTATTCTGCCAGCTTGATAATTTGACCTTAATAAATACATTTAATTAAATAAATATAATTATTTAAGGAGTTTCTAATGTAGGCCAGTGGGATGGGGTGGTTCAGTGGCTAAGAGGCTGAGCTTGTTGATCAGAATGTTAGCAGTTCAGCAGTTCCAATCCCTAGCACAATGTAACAGAGTGAGCTCCCGTTACTTGTCCCAGCTTCTTTCAACCTAGCAATTCGAAATGTAAAAATGCAAGTAGAAAAATAGGAAAACCATGTTTAGTGGGAAGATAACAGTGTTCCATGCACCTTCAGTATTTAGTCATGCCAGCCCCATGATCACGGAGATGTCTTCGGATAGCGCTGGCTCTTTGGCTTTGAAACAGAGATGACCACCGCCCTCTAGACAGGGGTGGGTTGCTGCTGACATTACTGCTGGTTCGCCAGGCATAAATTTTTTAGAGTCTTGCAAAGAGTATGATACTTTTTTAATTTAAAAACCATGAGTGTTTCTTCTCCTGGGACCATGTCCCAGGGAAAAATATTAACATGAGCAAATGGAATGAGTCTCTGTGCAAGTAGAAATGAAGATCAGGTGTATGGTGTTCTCTAAGGTTGAACGTTTCCAGAAGCTTTTTCTCATTTTATTGTCAGTACCAACCCCATAATAATAAGCAGTTTTACAAATTGACAGATTTATCATTCTGACATGCAATTTTCTGTGTACCTTTTTCAAAGCCCTGGTTAAGCGATGAAGATATTTCTATTTGTATCTGAATTGATTATGAAGCTGCATAGATACTTGCTTGGTATTCAGATTATTTTCCCTAACCCCAACCATCATCATATAAGCATTTCCTTATATAAATATCAATAATTAAAATCTGAAAATGGTATGTTATTCTTTGGAACTACTACATTGATTGGAAATATTACAGGCCAACTATAATAAAAAAGGTGTATTGATAGTATAGGAAAACATTTTTATTTTAATCTGGCCAAGATTTGATTTTGGTCAATGCCTCTTCTTATTTATTTATATTATCTTTGGTTGCATTTCATTTTTTAAGTTTTATTTTCTAAATCTGAGAACTGTGGCTATTGGCATACCAATATGATATAGAACAATGACCAAACTAAAGAAATATAAATTAAATACTATACAGGAGACACAATATTTTATAAATCAATAATTTAAACAACAGTTGTGTAAATCAGGATGTTCTACTATGGGAGACTCTTAATCTAACAACAATGCTAGATTAAAATATTAATCTAGCTCTATTGCAATTTTGTTTGATGTACTTCTCAAATATAGCTAAACATTCAAACATATGAAAAAGATTGTGGGGGTATTTCTCCTGGGAACAACATCCATATGGTAAATAACTTTTTTAGAAGGGAAACATTTTCATGCATCACTTATTACTGTGGTAGTAGAAATTATCTTCAATACAAAACCACAATTGGAGACAAGTCTCGAACGATTTAGAAGGGTGAAACCCAAGGTGAGTTGCTCCCGGTTTGGACCACTTCGGGTGAACCAGTAGTGGAAATTGGGTGTGGGTCACCGAACCGGAAGTGACAACTGGCTGGCTATGCCCCCAAACAAGCCCGCTCAGATGCTCGTCCTGCCTCGCCTTCACCACATGGATACACAGAATTGCCTCCACCTGCCTACACACAGGTAATGCATTCATGCTAGCCTAGCCCCCTCTCCTTGCTGGCTGCAACCCGGGCCCTGCCTAGTCAACTGCATGTGTGGCCGGGAAACCAGTCCCGCCCGCCCACCTGCTTGCTGCCAGAGCTTTTCCTGCCTCTGCACCCTTCTCTTGCCCTACACACAGAGGCTCTGCCGGTGGGGTGCCTCCCATTTCGTCCTGTGCACTCCCCCTCCCCATCGGCTGCAGCCCGGGCCCAGGGCCCTGTCTGGTCAACAGGGCGGCTGGCCAGGAAAGTGACAGGCAAGTGGGTGGGTGGGAGGATGGGTGAACTGATCTCGCTTCTGGCATAAGTGGCAGCATTGAGCAGTAAAGGAAGTGAGCCCCAGGCCAGCATACCTGCCTCCTTTTCCTTTCTCCGAGAGCTTCCTCCCAGCTAGCAAAACAGAAATTTTTGCAGGTTCTGTGTCAGTGGCTAGGTGGGGAGTCATGTGACTGAGTGGGCATGTGTGTGAATGATGTCACATTGGCCATGCCCACTCGGTCACATGCCTCTCCCACCTAGCCATGCCCACAGAATCAGTAGTAAAAAAATTTGAAACCCACCACTGGGTGAAACTGCTCTTTCAATGTTATGCATCAATTTCACCTCTTTCAATCTAGATTAAGAATGGCAATTAAATTGGGTGATTTTTAATAACCATAACCAAACAGATTCCTCTACTTTCTCAGGTGATTTGGAGTGGGGAGCCATAACATAATAAATGGTTTTCCTTCTTTCCTCATGGCCACGTCCTGTGAGTAGTATGTGTGTGCATGTGTGTGTATCTATTTGTGTTGGTGTGTTGGGGAGGATGCATGCACATATATACACACACATACATTCTTGAAGTCTAAATCCATGTCAGGATCTCTAATCCAGAGAATGGATTAAATACTAAGTCCATTTATTGTGAAAAATAACTGCCTTACATTGACTTATGAGAAGATTAATTTAAATTAACTAGCCTTTTGATATGAAGATATTTAGATTTATAAAGAACTGACATGCTGACAGGAAATTCCACCTAGAGTGGCAAAAGCTTCCTTGAGACAAGAATAAAAGCCCAATTTACTGCTTTCTCTGATACCTTAAATGTATTTTATCTTCAGCAAGCTCTCATAGAATTTTAATAAGACTTTAATCTTTTTTGTAATTCTAAAGCTGATGGACAGTGACTAGCCCAAAGTCACTCAGCTGGCTTTATACCTAAAGTGGGACTAGACTTCACTGTTTCTAATCTGCTGCTTTATCCACTATACAAAACTGTACCTTTTAAAATTGGTTTCCAATTAAGCTCAGAATTAAGGAATGTCCGATATATTAGGAGCAGACAATAAGTCACAGGATAATCTAGCAGTATGATAAGCTTAGTCCTTGCTATAAAACAGAAGTTAAACTGAGCTCTAAAAATTGATATCCTATGAGATCGGCCATCACAATCTTATTTAACAACTTTGCCAATCACATCAAATAAAAATCTACTGCCAAAATTTTCAACAAACTTGGATGGAATTCTAAGGGGATAATAGTGCTGTGGCTCTTGTGGCATCTAATAAGAAACATCGAGGCTCTAGTTTTAAGCAAACAAAAACAATTTTAATACAGTCTTAGACCTCAGGAGGTTACTGTGCCTCATATAGGCGGGTGTGAATCCCTTTTTGTGAAATGGGGCCTTGGAGTTCAGGTGGGCCTTTTTGTTACGTACCTGTCTCCCTGCTACATTTCATTGGCCCTGCCGGAGCAGCTGAATGTGTTAGCTGGATTGGCGGTTGATTTCACCAGACTTATGATCCTGGGGGAGTTCAATCTGCCTTCCGTTGGTGAGACATCTGAGGCAGCTCAGGAGTTCATGGCTTCCATGACGGATATGGACCTAACTCAGTTAATTCAAGACCCCACCCATAATGGGGGATGCACGCTTGACCTGATTTTTGTCTTGGGGCAGTGGATGAGTGATCTAGATTTAGGGGATATTTCTATCCAACCCTTGTCATGGTCAGATCATTTCCTCATCAGGCTTGACTTCCATACTGCTACCCCTCACCACAGGGAGGCAGAACCGACTGGATGGTTCCATCCCAGGCGCCTGATGGACCCTGAAAGGTTCCTGGTGGAGCTTGGGACTTTTCCTGAATCCCTTGCTCACAACTCGACCGAAGCCCTTGTGGAAGCCTGGGATAGGGCGGCCACTGGGGCTTTGGATCGTGTTGTGCCTTTGCGGCCTCTGACCTGGTGTCGATCCCGGGTAGCCCCCTGGTTTACCAAGGAGCTCCGGGAGATGAAACGCCAGAAACGACACCTAGAGAGTAGTTGGAGGGCCAGCCGGTCCGAATCTGATCGAACACTAGTAAGAATTCATATTAAATCCTACTTAGTGGCGATAGAAGCAGCAAAATGGCAACATTTTTCCACTCTTATTGCATCCGCAGATAACTTCCCAGCCACCCTGTTTAGGGTGACCCGCTCCTTACTTAACCAAGGAGCTGGGAAAGACCCCTTGCAGGGTAGGGCTGAAGAATTTGTTCAGTATCTGCAGGATAAAATTGCTCAGATCCGGACAGGCTTAGACTCTGACTGGGTAGATTCGGGCGAGTCGATGGGGATGAATCTTGTGGAGACCATCTGGGATGAGTTTGATCCTGTGACCCCCGAGGGCATGGAGAGGATTATGGGGAGACTCAGTGCTGCCACTTGTGTGCTGGACCCGTGTCCCTCTTGGTTAGTCTTGGCTGCCCAGGAGGTGTCACGAGGCTGGCTCCAGGCAATTACCAATGCTTCATTGAGAGAGGGGTTCTTTCCCACCGCCTTGAAGGAGGCGGTGGTGAGGCCCCTCCTTAAGAAGCCTTCCCTGGACCCAGCTTCTTTAGCCAACTATCGTCTGGTCTCCACTCCACTTTGTAGTGAAGGTTGTTGAGAGTGCGGTAGCACGTCAGCTTCCCCAGTCCCTGGATGAAGCTGCCTACCTGGATCTGTTTCATTCGGGTTTCAGGCCCAGATACAGCACAGAGACCATATTGGTCGTGTTGGTCAATGATCTCTGGCGGGCCCAGGACAGGGGCTCTCAGCGGCTTTCGATACCATTGACCATGGTATCCTACTGCGATGACTCGGGAGGTTGGGAGTGGGGGGCACCGTTTTACGGTGGTTCTCCTCCTACCTGTCAGATTGGTCGCAGTTTGTGTTGACTGGAGGACAAGGATCAATCCCGAGGCGCGTCACTTGTGGGGTGCCCCAGGGGTTGGTTCTCTCACCCTTCCTGTTCAACATATATATGAAACCACTGGGTGAGATCATCTGTGGTTTTGGGGTACAGTATCATCAATATGCTGATGATACCCAACTTTTCATCTCTACCCCAGACCACCCAAACGATGCCCTCGACATGATGTCCCGATGCCTGGAGGCTGTGCTGATCTGGATGGGGAGGAACAGGCTCAAGCTCAATCCCTCCAAGACGGAGTGGCTGTGGTTTCCGTCATCCCAATTTGTGCATCTTGTTCCATCTTTGATGGTAGGGGGAGAAATTTTAGGCTCCTCAGAAAGGGCCCGCAATCTGGGCGTCCTCCTGGATACATGGCTTAGTTTAGAAGAACACCTGATGGCCGTGACCAGGGGGGCCTTTTACCAGGTTTGCCGTGTACGTTAGTTGCGCCCCTTCCTGGATCGGGATGCTCTGTGCACAGTCACTCATGCCTTCGTCCTTTCTCTCCTGGACTACTGTAATGGTCTCTACATGGGGCTGCCCTTGAAGAGCATCCGGAAGCTTCAACTGATCCAGAATGCGGCTGTGTGGGTTATCATGAGGGCACCTAGGTGCTCCCATGTTACACCCCTTTTAGGCAGCCTGCACTGGTTGCCGTTTGTCTTCCGGATGCGATTCAAGGTACTAATTATGACCTTTAAAGTGCTCCATGGCTTAGGCCCAGGGTATGTGCGAGACCACCTACTGCCACAGGTAGCCTCCCATCGTCCAGTGCGATCCCACAGAGGTGGCCTCCTCAGAGTGCCGTCGGCCAGATGGTGTCGGCTAGTGACCCCCAGGGGAAGAGGCTTGTCTGTGGGAGCGCCTTACCTCTGGAATGAGCTACGCGCCCTAAAAAGTTGGCTTTTTCAGCAAGCCAGCCTGGCCTGAACAAAACAAAATACAGTATTGATCCCTGTTAATTTTAATTCATTTTTTTTAAAAAAATGTATTGTCAATTTTAATTGGGTTTGGGATATTCCATTTAATTTTTTTTTAACTTTTATATCATGTGTTTCTTTTAATTGTTGTACGCCACCCTGAGTCCTTGGCAGAAGGGCGGCATATAAATCTAATAAATCTCAAATCTCACATGCAGTAATACTGTTGACTGTAGAGTCACTATAAATAAGAATAGGCAACTCACTGGAATGAATCTAATCGGGTCCTGCAGAAAGACATGCTCAGAGACAGACGACTATCTTTCCTCCTATGCAAAAATAGATAGATTGTGTAATTAAGCAAATCAATTTTTCCATACATTTGGAAAAGTACTTTCCATACACTTGGAAAAATACTTTTTGTAATAGTCTAGATATTTGATCCTTTTTTAAAAAAGTCAGATTTCCATCCTCCTCTTCTTTCTCCTCCTCCTCCTCCCAGTTATTCAAACCTTCCTCTACCCCTATCCAATTCATTGGGTGATTTCCTAGCTATTGAAATTTCTCTTTCTGTATCGACTGAGTATGTTAATCAATCCCCTGGATCTTCCCTTGTTAGTTTCAGCAAGTGGAAATCCAGCTGGGCAAAGTGCTCTAGCAAGAAAAAAAGTCTCCTGCATTTTTCCTTTTTACCTCTTCCTTATTCATTAATATTATTCCCTCTTCTTTAAAATATTTTTTTACCTCTGGGTCCATTTATCTCCTTAGGCATTTTTTTCCTAAGCTAACCCTTTCCTTTCTCCTTTTTAAAAAAATTATACCTCCACACTAAATATAAATGAATCTCTCTGCTTGTCTGTGTTCTATAACTAAGTATCTGTCCCTAATTCATTTCTTATTTCTATCTCATGAGCATTCACAAAAGGGGAAAGGGCTCAACTGTGCAGTTCCCATCTTGACTTTTTTGACATATGCCCTGCAGTGGATACTTTTGCTCTCTGTTCTCTCCTCACTACATGTTACCCCATGTGCAGCTTGACGTGCAGCTAAACCCACCCATCCTTCAATAAAACAGTGCAATCAGGGTTGATGGGAAGATGGTTGTCTTAAAGGGTTGGATTATTTTCTAAACAATAAAGATTAGTATTTGGCCCCAGCCACTAGATGACACCAGAGAACAACAACAGTATATACACATATTATATGCTGGGGCATGACACTATCCATTCTTTTGGATACCTCCTTCTCCCTTTAACAGGTTGCAAGTTTTGATTTCCCTGCTGATATATTTTTATCTCTCTTCCCACTATTTGGGCCTTAGAAATTTGGATAAACTTCAACTGTAGTCTAACATAACTAGCAGCCAAAATAATCCGACTCCATTTTCTCCCTGTACCTTACAATTTAATTTAACAATTTTTCCTGCCTTGCACCCAGTCCTCCATTTTTTTTCTAAACAGAGCAACTTCATTAACAATTCTTTTGTTTTACATTTGATTAGCAATACTGCAAAAATATATGAAGCTTACTATAAGAAAACATATCAGAATACAATGATAGATGTACTTGAAAATGGGCCAGCAGAGGAGGAAACTATACATTCTAGATTTAATTTAAAAAAAAATCAGATTAGCTAAAATTTATGACCAGCACATTATGAAATCATTTCCATTTTTATAACAAGAAATCAGAAGGTGCAGAGAAACACAGTTCCCCTAGAATATCTTTTTGCCTTCTCTGATATCACACACAATTGCAAAGTATTAGATTTCAACATTTCACCTGCTGGGATCAGAGCATAAATCCTAGTCTTCCCCTACAACTGATGGCAACTTTAGGCAACTTCAGCTATAATAACCAACAATAATTAGGGTGAATAGGTTGAATAATCTGTTTAAGTTCTCAAATACAGAAGAGTCAAAAAGACCAAGAGAACTAACTTGACAGTTATATAAAGGTCAAAAGTAGTCTGAGAGCACAATGAATAAAAATTAGTTATTTGTAAAATGAAAGACATACTGTATCTTCATTCACATATACTCCTATCAAATTTACAGAATGTCATGCACATTTTTCCCATGATACAGCTGAAGGTAGAAGCAGCCGCATTGTGGGCTTACCTTCCTGGTATTTGAAGCTTATTGAACTATCAGAGAAAATTTAAAGATGACATGCATAAAACCTTAGCTGGATGCATACCATGCTGTTGTGGATTTATATTGAACACAAGAAAGCAAAATGATTGATCTTTTAGCCAGCTTTCAGAAAAAAAAGATTTGTTTTATTCCCTAATCAGTGCTGTTTACCTTGTCCAAAATCCTACAGGATAATATGAGCTATGGTCTTTCCTTTACTATTTGTTGCACCCCAGACTTCTTGCTGAAAGCTTGATGCAGTCCATATGGATTTCTTTCCTCCTTCTGTTACTTTTGAGGCAAATTATTGTCATTAATCAGGCTAAAAAACTAACTTTAATGAGCAATTTTAGGTGTTTTGTCTAATGTATCAAATAATACAGGCAGGTTTTAGTGGCAAAAACAAACTTGACAAAAAATATGCCAGCATTTCTTCACCTATTGAGGGCACCAGAGATAGGAAGAAACATAAAATAAAATATGTCAAAGTTATTTGTTCATTTCCCTATGGATATATAGATAGCCACAGAATATTATTAAAAAGAAATGGCAGAATGGTGTTGAAAGAAATGTCCTTCTGGGTTCAGCTCCAAGTGGGGAAAAAGACACTGGAGACATGGAGGCTGCTTGGAAAGATGGTTTATTGTTGGACAGGGCCACATGGCTTGAGCCCTGAACAGAAAAGGTGATCACATGCTTCAATGTTGGTGGAGAAGAAGAGAAGGGGTGAGGGAGGGGCTTGCTAGGCTTTTTATACCCTGTTTAGCCCCACCTCTCTGTTTCCTGTTCCTGTGTAAGAAATGTATTCTGATTGGTTGTCAGACTCCCATGGGGCCATGCAGGGGCTACTCTCTAGGCTGTGTTTTGAATCCAGGTATGGATGAGTTCTCAGATGCCTTGTGGTCAGTTGAGTAAAGTTCCAACATTATCATGCCTTTACTCCAATCCCCCCTGGGGCTGCAGTGGAGAAGTCTTTATTATGTAAAGTGGACTAGCCTGGCCCTCTCAATGGCCCATTGACAAAGTGGGGGTGGGCAGGAAGCTACAGGCGACTATTCTGTCTTTTAAAACATGTTTCTTTTCATATCCAGAGAAATATTCTGCCTTTTCAATATTTCCTAGGATATTTCATTTTTCTGGGAGAGGGCTGGATGATAACTTCCCACAATGGTGTCCTGATAATCCCAATTTGGAAAATGTAATCTATCTAAAGAATAAACAAATGGACAAAACAATTTAAAAGAACATTTTACAGTGACATGATCCATCAAACATAAGGTATGAATGATTAAATAAGACATTCAATTTTTAAAAAATATAAAAGAATTTATAAATAAATATTTCAGCTTTCTGGAGAAAAATCATTCCCTTATGCTTGTGCCTTAAATAGATCCGGTAATCCATTATTTTAATAAACCTTGATGCAGAAATATATTAATTATTTGCTTAAATTAATACTTAGCTGTTGTAACCTGCCTTTATTGTATTTTGATACTGCTTTAACCTCTCCTAGCCAGTAATAGGCTTACATTTAAATTGAATAACATAGAATGGCTTTCTGGTTATAAGTGGACAAAGGGCTAATGTACATTTTTTGTCTGTGAATTGCAGAAAACCTACTGTGTTGCCCTGATGGTCTATTATGGCTGAGAAAAAAAATGATGTAAATTGCTATCATCCTTACATGTTTTTGATGGGAACAAGTTAAAGAAAGTGATTGGTAGGTTCCCTGGCTTCAATTTCCCTTCTCCTGTATATTACTGCTTGCAAGAAAAAAACAACCACTAATCAGATATCCAACTGAAGAAGAAGGGGCAATGATCCTCAACTACTGGTTTAATTTCCCCAGCAATGACTGTCCAGAGGCATGTCAGCTCTGAATATGTCCTCAAAGAGACATGACAAATCATGCAAATCACACATTATGTTTCAGTGAATCCTCATATAAATCTATTTTAGTGCAATGTTTGAGTTTAAACATTTTTGAGAGGAATGTTACTGGCCTTGTGAATTAAATGTCCATGCTACCATGGCAGTGAATCTTGTGATTTTGCTTGAAAGAAGCTTGTGGTTGATTTCATTTACATTTCTAGTTTCCATGTTTTTTTTTGTTTAAATAAAAATAAGTTGATTATTTTCCTACCTATCTTTCCTCCATATCAACCTCAAATAAAGTAGGAGTTCAGGCAAAAAATAATCACCATAATTCTAACATGCCTAGAATCAAGAATGTTTACAGAGTTTCCAATCTGATCCCTTAACAATTAGAAGTTTCTTAGGCAACTATGAAAGGACCTAAATATATCCACTTTCACCTCCCCTCAGTACAAAATGCTTTGCCTGAAAGCTTTTTTCTGAGTATCTAATTTTGTGTCACTACATTGTACTGGATGAGAATGAATTATTTATAAAGCAGGTATAGGAATAAATATCCAGGAGACTATCAGTTAAATTAAAATAATTTCGGTGAGAGTACCTATGATGGGGAAATAGATAACATTCCCCCCCCCCCAAGAAAATATCTGTGTGTTGCTGGATCAGAACTCCCTATAAGCAACACATTCACTTGGAGATCCCGAACAATGCTTATATTTACAAATGAAGCCTTTAGATAATCTGCTTACAAAAATAAACCATCATATCAACCCCATATGTTGTTGTTGTTTTTTTCCCTCAGAACATAAACATCTGGTATAAACCACAGTCATGAAAAAAATGGTAAAGCATGGTTTGCTGTTGTGGCCCAGCATGGTTGAGCTGCTGATGGACTCGGATAGCGAGGAACCATATGAGTCTGCCCATTGGGCGATGTGGAGGACCCTGGGCAGGTTCAGACTCAGAGCAGGGACCAGAGAGGCTGGTGGGCCACCAGGAGGTGCCTGAGGCATGGAGCAGTGGGGAGGATCAAAGGCAGTTTGTCCCTGATGCTAGATTGAGAAGGGCTGAGAAACAGAAGCAGCAACTCCGTAGGCAGACTCAAAAAAGATGATTAAGCACAGGTGATTGTTGATTGGCCCCTCCCAAGAGGGATTATAGGTGAGGCATTGGGAGGGGACATTTGCAGGAAACAACTGTTTGAATTAGTAGTTAAGAAAATCTATCTGTGTATTCTAGTCGTGTCTGTTCATTGAACTATCTGGACTGCTGCAGAGCTACTCTATTGAACATGAGTGGCCTGGGCCCTCAGCCAAAGGATTCGTTATCTCAGTAATTGAACAGTGGCAAACAGCCAAGGCCGGGGTGGGGGTCAGAACAGTTTGTTTCCTGCCTAAACAATTTACATTAAGCCACCATAGAACAGCTCCGTGTCGAAAATGCTCAACTGGCACAGCAGGTGGCCTTGCTGGCCGGCCAGATAGCTCAGCTTCAAGGGCATGCTATTCCCCCCAGCCTCGGAGGAAATATCCAGTTGCTGTGCCTGATAAGTTTGACGGCACCCAAGCCATGTTTCCAGCTTTTTTGGGACAATGCCAGCTCTTTATTAGTCTGAGAGCAAAGGACTTTCCCACTGACCGGGCTAAAGTGGGGTTTATCATCGGCTTACTCTCTGGCTCCGTAGCTCGTTGGGCTACTCCATTGTTGGCCCAGGCTAGCCCTTTGTTGGACAATTTCAGGGGGTCTTGTGATCACCTCAGACTCATGTATGAGGACCCCATTAAGGAGGAAACAGCCACCAGAGGTCTCAAGATGCTGAAGCAGGGCTGGAGTTCCTAGCAGGACTATGTCAGTGAATTCCGGCTCCTTAGCCAAGATTCGGCCTGGAATGGGGCAGCCCTCATGGACACCTTTGAAAATGGGCTATTGGATGACCTGCAGGATGAGCTGGTGCGGATGGACAGGCCACCGATGTTCAATGCGCTGACCCACCTGTGCTTCCGGATAGATGACCGGTTGCAGAGATGGGGGCATCGCTGCACGTCCCAGGAGACCAGAGGGGTGCTGATCCCGTGGGAGACCCTAGCTCCACGGGAGGAACCCATGGACTTGGATGCCGCCAAACCTTGCTTGTTGCGAACTGAGATGGGTTGTACTTTTATTGTGGGGATCTTGGGTACCTGGCAGTGGTTTGCCCCAAGAACAGTATGGGGCCTGCGAGGTCTGGGGCCTATCCCTCAGCTCCAGAACAACTTGTCAGGAAACAGACGGAGCCCGATCTGAGAGAGACCTTAGGTCGGGCGCACATTGAGACAGAGATTGTCAGCTCTCCACAGCACTTGATTTTGGTAGCATGCATTCTCCTGTCTGGTAGTCCGCTAGAGATTCTGGCCCATGCTCTGGTCAATTCCGGGGCTACCACGAACTTAATGGATGAGGCGTTTGCGACCAAATATGCTGTCCCTCTGTGTCCGGTGGACCCACCGATGCTGATCGAGACAATTGATGGCTAGGTGCTTCTGTCTGGGCCTATCAAGGCCGCCATGCAGCTGTTTTACATTGCCTTGGGCCTGCATTTCCCCGTGGTCCTGGGCTTGGCCTGGCTGCGGGCACATGAACCTCAGATTTATTGATCCCAGAACCTGGTCACATTCCCATCCCTGCAATGTGTCGACCACATCCGTCACATCTGTGCAGGCCAGGTACTGAGTTCGCCCAGGATGTCCTTGCCACTGGACTTAGTAGAGTTCACGGACGTCTTCAGCAACGGACCAATTGCCACCGCACCGGCTTTATGACTGCCCCATTGACTTGGTGCCGGACGTGCAGCTCCCTGTGGGTCACCTGTACTCCATATCCGAGCCAAAGTTGGCCCCTCCCAAGAGAGATTATAGGTGAGGCGTTGAGAGGGGACATTTGCAGAAACAACCATTCAAATTAGTAGTTAAGAAAATCTATCTGTGTATTCTACTCAGGTCTGTTCGTTTGAACTATCTGGGTTGCTGCAGAGCTTCTCTATTGAACGTGAGTTGCCTGGGCCCTCTGCCAAAGAATTCGTTATCTCAGTAATTGAATAGTGGCAAACAGCCAAGCCTGTGTTCTGGTTTATTCATATGCCAGGGGGTCAGAACAGTTTGCTATATCTCAATACAAAGTCTTTCGTAGCAGGGATCCTGATACTATGGCCATCTGCACAGCTCATGTAGTTAAGATTGTGATTCATGTGTATCTTCTTTCTACCTTATGGTGATGTCAACAGATCAGATGTGAATTTGTTGATGCTGTCTCCTGTTTGCTACTTTGCCATGAGACAATTCCCTTACAGAACATAGACTGGTGTGAATACCAGTAAACTGAATACTAGTAAGTTTCTAATGCATATGCAAATGACAGTTACAGATTTGAAAAATAGCCAGTTTAGTAGATGTGTTTATTTACTCAGGAATAAAGGCCCATGATTTTTTTTCTTAAGGGTTTTAGAAGTGTCTTTTTAAAAAAATCAAACCTATCGTACTCTTTCTACTACAGTTTTCAATCTTTTTCCATTTCAAACTGAAATGCAATTATTTAATGAAGAAGAAAGGAGTTTTAGAGTTTCATGCAGCTTAGAGCCTCAGGTTCGTCGTTCCCTCATGTTTAGAAAGTTTTTCTTTCATTCTTTGTTCAAGGTATAGATTTTAAAAATATTTTTCCATGGTTGTTTATTTAGCTAAAATAACGGTTTGTGCATCAGAATAGCAGCTAGGTTTTGGAAGATTTTAAAGGCATGCTTATGCGGATTATTATTTTAAGTTATGCAAAATTATTTCCTAGAACATAAATGAAAACATGGACTTGCTATCAGTGAATAACAGCTACAATGCAGAGATAGGCCAGACATGCAAAAATACACTTGGTGACGTTGTATGCAGCAGTTCTTTCAGTAGAAATCAGGATAATGGAGAACCACAAAGCACACCTTTTGTGGCTATTCAGTCCAATCAGCCTGCCCACAATTGTATCAGAGGTCAAAAAGCTTTCCATTAGCTTTTTCTCTAATTACCTAGCAACACTGCAGGTAGCATGTTATACAGTTTAAAGTTCTTCCTGAGCAATTTATGATAAGGGAAAAAAATCTTATGCAATAATATTGGAATATACCATTTCATGTATCATTTTCCCCTGTCATTTCAACAAAAGTATTTAGCTGTTATTTGAAAACAACATGTACAATATTCTTTGCAATTCCGGTGCTGAATGCTTCCATTAAAAAAAAAGTACAAGATAGAGAGAGAGCTTTGTGACAGGATAAAATGCCAAAAATAAAGTTCCTTCTGTGAAAATAATATTGCCATTGCTGCATTAGTAGGTTGTGCCAGGAAGTTGTATTTGCATTATTTGGGTATTCAGTATGAGGAAAAATAATGCACATAATTCTTTGGGAGTTTTTTTTAAAAAAAATATTATTATTTATCAGTCAGAGCCTGTGTTTATAATGGAACTTATAGATGTATCACAGTTTCTGTTTATTAAAAATACAATAACAATAGAGTACTATAGAATGGTAAAATTATAGTACTGATCCTGCCTGTGGTTTTATATATGTTAGCTATTGAAAACTGTGAAAGATACTATCCAGATGGGTGAGGATAGGGTTGTACAAATTTTCAAAGTGGCCGCTTTTGTCAAATCAAGGTAGGCGTCTCGTCAGACTGGCTGGGTCTTGATGTTTCACAGAGACATGGAGCACATCAGTTCCATATGGTGAAATGCCTCATTAAGGTTTAGACAAGAATGAAAGTTGGTTCACATTTTGTGGTGCACTAGAAAATGAAAATGCTTTCAGAATACTCTGAGTTGCAAAGAAGTCTAAGAGGGAAAAAACAGATTTAGCATTGTATATTCTTGGTTGAATGCCTTTATTTCATAGATGGAGTTGCCCAAGTATTTGGATTGTTTATTGAATTAACGTTCACATCTGAAGAAGAAAGGAAGGAGGGAGGGAAGGAGGGAAGGAGAGAGGAAGGAGAGAGGAAGGAAGGAAGGAAGGAAGGAAGGAAGGAAGGAAGGAAGGAAGGAAGGAAGGAAGGAAGGCAGGCAGGCTTGGCACCATCAGATAAATTAACCAAGTCTTAAAACTTTTACACATGATAATTTTATCACATTTGCTACTATAGTTGTCACCCATTTATTGCATTATATTAAAAACAAACAAGAGTAGTACGCTGCAAGCTATATCTCCTCATTTTACTTTCAAGATGCAGATTTTTCCCCCTTCCTCCATTTTTGGTATGGGTGTGAAACCATTCCATTGTTTGTTGGTGGTATTTTCTTTCTTATACCTCCTTGCTCATTTCACTCAGCTTGGGGAAAAACCTGTGAACTCTCCTTTGCTGCTTCACAATACTTACTTTGAGAAGCTTTCCAAAACAATGTCATAGTAAACCAAAGACATTTTTTGTTTTTATATAGCACTGGAAATATTGTGAGAGGAGCACAGTCTCAGTGACTGGCCAGCTCAAACACAGCAATGATTGCTGAAAGTTCACTCTGTGTTTCAAACTTTACATGCTATTTTTGGATCTGAAGATCATGCAGACAAGTAGAGCTTTTATGGATGGTTTTAAACAGCACTGAAAATGATTTGCAATTAGAACAAGTAGTGGGTGGCAGAGTTTTTAGATGGCCCTTTAATGAGTTAATAAATAATATAGTGCAAAGACTATATTACTTCCTTGGCTGTATAATAATGCATATGAAATATATGGATTATGTAAATTTTGTGTGTGTATACATATACCCACTACACACACACACACACACACACAAACACAAACACACACACACACACACATATGAAGGTAGCAGTTAAAAATATTAGGGATATATATATATATATATATATATATATATATATATATATATATACATACATACATCATACATACATACATACATACATACATACATACATACATACATACATACATACATATATATATATATATATATATATATATATATATGCAGTTGCAAGCAGAGATAAAGTCAGTGGTGTCACAGCAAGACATATTTAAGTATTGAGGTCTCTCTCTCCCCCTCTCCCCCCCTCTCCCTCCCTCTCTCTCTCCATATGCAATATGGAAGACTATATATAGTTTATCTCTGCTTGCCACTTCCTGACCATACATAATCATAAATAATGCAAACAATTCCAAAATACTTGTCTCTAAAAGTCTGCAATCAAACTGCCAGTACTTTAAAAGGTACAAGTGTTGTTATGGAAATATGTAGTACTCATCCCTGGATTGCTACATACAGTATACATTCTGTGTCTAAAGCCCAAATGTCTAGACTGGCAATACATTCATTGTTATTTTATTCAGATTTTATTTTATTACATTTAATATCCCAAATACAATTCATATCCCATCAAGTACTTAATTCACATTCCATAAAGTATTTAAAGTATTTTGTCACCTGATGGAAACATGCTACCTGCTTTTGACTAGGATAGAGTAAAGCAAACTTTATTCAGATATTTTATGGCTCATGAATAGCTTTTCCTTATTTCTGAACTTAGTTTTCTCCTCTTCCACATATCACTGTTTTTAAGGAAAACTGTGTATCTTTAATTCTTTATCCATTAATTACAGTGATATGAGTTTCCAGAAAGATGCCAAAGTCTATTTGTCTATATCCATCTCTTTTGCTGATAAACCTACAAGGGGATTATTCAATAAAGAAACTGGTTAGAGAGGGCACCCAATCCTGAAGAGATGTCCTGTCACCAGAGGTGGGTTCCTTTTGGGTAGTGAAAATCTGGCATACCGGACTGGTAGTAATGGTGGCTTGGCCATGCCCCCAATCCTCAGTCAGAAGCTTTTTTTTAAAGCCCCTTTTCCCTGCCGGTTCAGGCAATGGAAAATAGGTTTTAAAAACTAAAAGATAAAGGGGGGGAGGGAGGAAGGAACAGAAGGGAGAAATGAAAAGAGAAAAGGAATTTCACTTTTTAACTGGGATTGATCAAAGTAGAAGAAAAATGGCGTTGCTTTAAATTGGAACTGGCTGTGGAATTCTGGGAGTTGAAGTCCACAAGTCTTAATGCTGCAAACTTTAAAGTGAAACCTGCTTTAAATTGAAAAAGGAAGTTTGCAAAGTGACATTCAGCAGTTTGTTACTGGGTCAACTGAACAACAAACTGAATAAAAGATAGGATTCTTAGATGGTTCTATGTTTTTGAAGTTTTGGGGTTTGTGCAATATGGGCTTTGTGTTTCTACAAGGTAGTAAAAAAAATTGAAACCCTTCATTGCATGTCACCATCCTTACAAATCAAAAAGTTATACTTTGGCTAACTTTAGCAGATGTCTCTGTGATATCCTTATATAAAATAGGATACTCTAAAATGTATTAACCATTACCTTAACATTTTGCATCTAAATCATGGGAATTTGTTCTACATAGGGTTGCCCTTAAAGACAAACTGTACAAACTGCAGCTACCTGTATGCTATTGAACAGTTGACTTGTTGTTTCAGATAACATCACCAGCATAAGAACTGAAATAGCTAATGGTTCCATTCTAGAGAATTAATAATTCTTTTTTTTTTTTCAGAAGACTTTTGGTAATTAATCTGCTAGAAGGTGACCTTTGCCACTATTGTTGATTATTGTTTCTTGTATTGGTCATTGCACGTTTTACTTTGTACACTGCCTCAAGCCTTTGCAGTTTATATATCTTATAGAAAAATAAATAAAGACATTCACGAACAGGAGTTATCTATATGGCACTTAACAAGCCTCTTTATTCAAATAAAGGCAGGGTATTAAAAACAAGCACAAAATTAGTCTACAACTTCTTTTTATTCCTCTGATAACACCAGTATTTTTTTTAGGGCAACTTTAAGTTGATAAAATCATTACAGATTTCATCATAAATCTACTTTTGAGGATAGTGTCGGGAACAACTAGACATATGTGCAAGGGGAACCTTTACCTTTACCTTATTTCTCAACCCTGGAAATTTTAAAAATGTGTAGCTTTCAATTCCCAGAATTCCTAAACCACCATGCTGCCATATTGCCAAAGCTGAGAAACACTGGCCTGGACTCTATTTTGTCTTGGGCAATCCTTTTTCCATAAGGATCGATCATCATCTAATTTCCATATGGTCCAAAGTGGTCAGGAACATTCTTTATAAATTGATATTTTTGTTTCTTTTCAGAAACATTTGACATTTTATCCTCAAAAAATCTCTGCTATGTAAAGGATTTTAGCCCCCAGGTCCTTTACCCTTCCTCTTTAACTTCTACATGAGGCACTGAGAAAGATAATCCGCTGGCACTGTAATAATATAACTAGATTATTACAATGCACTCTCCAAGAGACGGCCCTTGAAGACATCCTGATATTACAACTGGCCCAGAAAGGAGCAGGACAACAATTTTTGAACCCCATGGTTCGTTCATGTTATACTCCGCTGTATATGCTGCACTGACTTCGTTTTTTTTCCACCTTTAAAACCCTGATTGACATAGAGCCAGGTTATTTGCAGAAAATCTCCCTGAAAATATCTGCCTGTTCCACTAGGTTGAATAGGACAGGCATGCTCCATATTTCTTTTCTTCAATGGTGCTAGCTAGGGGCCTAGAAAGGCTCTTGTACCATCCCATGCCCTTTGGAACATCTGTCCCTTCGAGATCCGCCAGGTCTCCACCTTCCTCATATTATGGAAGACTTTGAAGAGCTGGTTGTTCCTGCAAGCATTATGACAGAGGGCACGCTATCTGCAGAACACTATACAGCTTCTAATGTGATGCTTAGTGAATCAAAATAAAAAGTCTAAAACCAAGAAAAAAAGCATACTTGTCTCCTGAAACACAGCATACACAAACATATATACACATTTATATTGCAGTATTGCAGGCTAACTCTACCCACAACCAGGATTTTGATCCTGACCAGTTTAAGGTTGACTCAATTTTCCATCCTTGTTAAGGTCAGTAAAATGGGGGCCCAGATTGTTGGGGGCAAATTACTGACATTGTAAACCACTCATGGAGCAGTATATAAGTCTAAGTGCTATTGCTATTGTTATGTATGTTTCAAACTGTAGAGTTTCTCTGGACTCAGCCTTATATTACCATAAGTCTTGCAGGAAAAGCCAGATCTGTACACATTTGTGTTACAGAAGGCCATGAATCTTGCTGGATCTGCTGGATCTCAGGGCCAAGAGAATTCCCAAAGGCAGGAGGCATTACCAAGAAAGACTTCTGGAATGTTCCATGCCATGTACTTTTCATATAGCACGTCCATGTCTGTTAGTTGAGGGGAAATCTGAGCATCCCAGATTTAAAATTAGCAATTTACACATTATAGTCATTGACTTTGGCATATTAAACAACTCTAAAGAATTGATTTTTAAGGAGTAACTTCTTGTTTGGGGAAAATTATCAAATATATAATAGAAAAGCAGTTCCTGTTACTTGCTCTCCCATTTGTTTTCCTTCTATATTTGTTGTTGTTGTTGTTGCTGCTGCTGTTATTGTTATTGTTTTGCTAATATGATTACATTGGTATATTCTATGAACTAAAACCGATGCCCAACAAATCCTATGATCACAGCCATCCGTGTACTACAAACCAACTCAAACCAACAGCTTCTGCTAGGGATGGCTTTCTCCTCCCTCTCTTCTTCTCATTTTTCTCAGGCCACGCTCATGGAGGAAGGAGACTGTTGTGTCCTGGCCAGCAGATGGCACTGTGCAAGGCACCTCTGATTGGCCAGGACACGCCTGCCAGCTGGCGGGAGAAACCTGAGTTTCTCATTGGTTCCCCGTCTGACAGCTCCAAGTATAAATAGCTGTCAGACGGGGGGGGGGGGGGCGTTGTTTGTCTTGCCTGTTCTAGTCTGTTAATAAAGGTTCATGTTAATTCTAACCAGTCTCCTCACTTACTCTTCACTTAGCGGTCGCCATCGTTGCCCCTGTGGCTCACCGGCTGCAGCCCTGCCTGCCCTGCTTAGGTGAGTGGCTGGCTGGGAAAACGGTGAGGGAGTGAGCGCCGGCCAACATCCCTGCCTCTTTCCTCCAAGAGCATGGCCAGAGAGAAATCAGGGGGAGAGAGTGAGGAGAAGGCCATCCATAGCAGAAGCTTGGATTTCTCCTCCCTCTCTCCCCCTGATTTCCCTCCGGCCGCGCTAATGGAGGAAGGAGGCGGGAATGCTGGCCAGCACTCACTTCATTCACCACTCACCATCACCACCCCTGTGGCCTGCCAGCTGTAGCCCTGGTGGCTAGATGAGCAAAGGAAGTGTGTGGGCAGGGCAAGAATGGGGTGGACAGGCAGGGACAGAGAGAGAGAGAAAGAGAGAGAGAGAGAGAGAAAGAAGTGGCTGGGCAGGCGGGGGAACGAGCAGGGACAGGCCAGGGAAACCATACCAGTATGGGGGCATGGCCAGGCCACTATCGGCAATGGTACAGAAAGGTACGGCTGATTTCCGCTACTGATACGCCCGTACTGGTGTGCTCGTAATGGTCCATACCGGGAGCAACCCACCTCTGGCGGAATCCCACCATTGCTTTAAACTAATTAGAGTTATCCAATACTTTATTTTCTGCTATGTTGGGACATGTTGACTCATGACTATGCAAAGTCATATGCAATCTTTATAGATAAGGAAAACCTATCATCTGAATTAATATTGGTAAAATACCTTATGGATATTTTTCATGATTCTACTGTGAAAAATCTCTTTTTTTCTGCTAAAAGCTGGAGATGTCAATAGCATTTGTTTGTTTTAAATTAATTCACATTGGCTATTACTTAGAGGAAAAGTGTCTGACCTGTTGCCATATAAATTTTGTTTGTTTCATACTTAGTCATGATCACTTGGCAGATACTTAATTGTTCTCAAGGTATATCTTCAGAAGAAATAGAGAATGATTTACTGCATAAACTGCTGATACTCAAATAAGGGGAAAAAACCACCTCCATATTGGCAAATATCTCAGGGGCTGTAAATGTCATCTAAAACACAGCCAGTATTTATGCTGACATGCAACTGGAGAGAAATGTCCTCAATAAAATAAAATAAAACTATTTGTAAACAATTATGCTTCATGCCATGTTAACCCCAAAATCTCCAGAACTTTTTCATAGCATCACAATAAACAGCAAAACAATGTCATTGTTAACCTATTTGGAATTTAAGTAAATTAAAGTGGTTCACCAGAAAATAAAAAGAAGTGTCAGTTAAAACTTATCTATTGTTGATTTTCCAAACTGAATCAGCATAAAATAATTGTGTTTCATTTTGAGTTTATGGGAAATGTCCTGATTGTTGGTGACTTGTACATCTGTCCATTAGTATGTCTTTCATTTTCCTCATGCTATGTTATTGCTCTGATGAGAGAAGATGCTTGGAGACATTTAGACAGATGATAGAGGATAAATAGAGAGATGGTGAAAGATAGACAGACAGACAAGATAGATAGATAGATAGATAGATAGATAGATAGATAGATAGATAGATAGATATAATGATAGATAGGAGAGAGAGAAACACACACACACACACACAGAGAGAAACAGATAGACAGACAGACAGACAGACTGACTGAGAGACACAGGCCAATCACCTTGCCTTAAATACATATAAACACATATTGCCTTAAAACATTTATCTCTATTCTGAGATAAGGTTGTTGAGAAGGTGATTGGACTTAAACAGCAAAAGACTCTGGAGAAGGATTTAGACCCAGCCTTTCAAGTCAGGATTTAGTATAAACTCAGTCTTTGTTGATAACCTGTGGTAAAGCCAGGATGCAGATAAGTCATTCTCAGCAGTTTTTAATGTCAGCTATAATATATTTCTAGATTAGCTCCATAGTTTGGAATTGGTAGATCTGCTTCCCTGTAGTTATCTTTTTTTCCCTTTGCACTTTCCAGTAAATGTGGGGGGGGGATGAGGGACAGGTTGCTCTTTAGCCCTCTCCTTTGTGTGGTTTCTCAGGGCTGGATGCTTTCTCCTCTCCTGTTTATCATATATATGGAATCACTGGGTGATGTGTTCTTCCACTTTGGGATATACATGTATGTTTCAATCCTGGATTGGCCAAATGAGGTTCTTCAGGGCCTGTCATAGTACCTTGAAACTGTGCAGATATAGAAGGCGAGAAATTGACTCAATCCTATCAAGATTGGATATTAACACCACATTTATCTGGGGAATATCAATTTTAAATTTGGATGAGATTGCACTTCCCCATTCAAGAGAAATGTGCAATCTGAGTGGTCTTCTTGGACTCACAACTCCTACATGAGGAGCAAGTGATGCTGTGTCCCAGCTCTGAGAGAATCAGCATCCAGTCTCTCTGCAAATTAATCCAAAATGACCATAGAGGAAAAAGTTCAGCAAGAAGATAGAAGGGAGCATGCTCACAAGCAGGCATTAGAAGTTAATAGTAGCTGCATAGAATACGTTTCACTTCTTATTGAAGAAGAAGTTTCTTGGATGAGAAGCAAAACACCTTCAAAGAAAAAACAAGGAAGTCCTGTTGCCTCTTGGAAAAGCACCTATGGGACAACCATGACTTGGATGACTGAGAATCTTTACAGAGCTTTAGCTGTACAATTTGTGATGAACACCATTTGAATGATGTGAAGTAGGAATCAATTTGCAGTTATCCAGTAAGAAACTACAGGAACCAGGGACACTACTCAGGTGACCCTGAGGACACAGATAAACCTTCAAATGCTTCAACAACCCTCTAAAAGAATGCAAATGACAAGCTGTCTGCAAGGAATATAAATCCTTCCATTTCCCACTATCCTGTCAGAGCTGAAGAAGCTTCTTGAGTGAGAAGCAAAATATCTTCAAAGAAAAAACAAGAAAGTCCAGTTGCCTCCTGAAAAAGCACCCATGAGACTACCATTGGATTTGCAGTTCCACGCTGCACCAAATGCTGTGCTACTTCATTGACAATGTCAATCTTTCTCTCAAGAAAATACATGAGTTAAAAATAAAAACACAGGCAGATATGTAATGGGCATGCTCGAAAGATCCTGAACAATACAGTTGGATTATAGTGAAGAGCAACAATTCATAGTGAAGGGTGTTTTTGTATTTTGTTTTTCTGGTTTTCTCTTTGGCAATCAGACTATGATGCTATCTAAAGAAATGTCAATTTTAACTGCTTCAATCTGCTTCAGTAACTGCAAACAACTGGCTTACTGTCTTCTTGTCACTCTATAGTCCTCCTAACTGATAATATGACATATTTCATTTTTATAGTGTTGTTTCCCAACTTCATGTACTAATGTTTACACGTACACATTCATACCAAACATTTCTATTCATGTATAAGTTTGCATTCTACTTATTTTTCCAAATATTCTACTGATCTGTTTTTGTTTACTCTCTCTTCTAATTTCTGTTTTCCACTGCTTAGTATAATCATCCAAAGAGGTGGTTTGAAAAATACTAGCTTTATTTTTCTCTCCTAGTAAAATGTATGCCTTTCTGCCCAATTATTCATTGAAAATAATAGCAGGCTCTGATGACATCTATTACTGGGAAATAGTGTAATCACCACTTAAGCAGAAAGCAAGAATGGAACCGGATGGTATATTGGAGGTTTCTAATCACCATTTTCTATTATTAACTTATACAAGGACTCCTTGCTTATTTAATTAGCAGAGAAGGCAAGGGGACATATAAGAATTTGTAATCATGCACTAGAAAACAGTTTTCTGAGGCTCATTAATACCGGTAATATCAATCATTCCGTTCCTCAGTATGGTATTTGTATCTATTTCTTTCACTTCCTATTTTCCAAATATTTTTTTAAAAAGCTTTGATTTAGCTTAAAATATTTGCATTCTGTGATACATTGTTTTCTCTGCTGGCCCTAACTTCTCTTAAATTCTAACCTCTTTAAAATTGGCATTATATTTTGCCTTCAGGATAAGCACATTTTCTCAATACATCTATTAATGCTACAAAAGTGCTAGGAAAAGCTCAATGAAAAACAGGCTTAGAAAAGTTGTCATATTTCCCAGAATGATTGAAAACACCTCCTCTCTTTTCTTAGTCTCCAATAACTTCCGCTGCTTGAAGCTTTGCATCCGTTCCATACTATTTGGCAAATGACATTAATCAAACAGGCTATTTTAGGCTGTTGTGCAACAGTCTATATTCTGCAAACTTGACTAAAGGATTTAGGTCCCCCAATGTCTCACCTAGTTTCTTTGCTGCTTTGAATTTAGAATAGCTAATATTTGCTGCAATGTACTTCCGTGTAGGTGTAATGCAAAAAAAAAAAAAAGTTTCATTAAGAACAAAGGAGACAAGTTTGTAGATGGATTTAACATCTAAAGAAAGTTCCTTGACCTTTATAACATACGTACCTCCATGTGTACAGCATAAATGTCTATGGAGGTTGCCTTCCCATGTATACAGGTCTTGTTGCTGGAATAGGTTCCATTATATTCAGAGGTTATCACAGATGTATTGCATCTCTTAGAGAAGAAGTACATTGTTAATTGTGGTTTCAAGGTTTGGAGAACTAGTTACAAAAAAATGTTGGGAGGAAAAGGAAAGGACAAAGTAGACTTAAGTTCTGTTTCATGAAGGCAGCAGCAACAAACCAGCTCAAGAAGACAAAAAGTGAGCACATTTCAAAAGCTTTGGGGAACAGAGTCACTTGGTTTCTAGACTCTACCTTTTCCTCTCTCCAGTTGCTCAATATTCTTCCCCCAGTTTTTATTATGTTCATATACATCTTAATACTTTGAATACATTTTGATACAATGATGATTAAATAATTTTAATTAAACATTATTGCCATTCTATTATTTAGATATATTAAAAGGGTTGAAATAGAGAAAGGAGAAAAAAGTATTCTATAAATATTAAGTACCATTTGGGATGTTTGTTGATTAGAATTGCTATAGAACAATCTGTATATTTAAAGAACACAACCTTATGTGCCTTATCTTTACAAGAAAGGACCTCCAAATGAGGTCCTTTATTTGTAGACAATTCAAGTACAATTTGGACATTGTTCTGCTCTATTCTATTCTATTCTATTCTATTCTATTCTATTCTGTTCTGTTCTGTTCTGTTCAGTGTTTATAGCAACAGAAAGCTAAATCCTAGTTTTATATATTGTAAGCTCATTATTTAATTAGGAATATTGAGAGAAATAAGATAATAATTCTTACTTTTGTTGGCCAATTGTAATAACTTATTAAAATGCTTCCATTGTAAATATGATTCATCAACTTTATTGTTGCTTCATTTCTTTCAATTTTCCTGCTCTTTTTGAACATAAGATATCCCTGTCCTCTCTTCACAGGAAGTGTCTGTGTGTGTGTGTGGGTGGGTGTGGGTGTGGTCTGTGTCTGTCTATGTCTGTATCTATGTGTCTGTGTTAAAAAGGTAAAGGAAAACACACTTTTTTTCTCTGTTTTAATTCAAAATGGCTAGCCTTATATTGCACTATAGTGTGATGTTCAATTCAGACTTCCCTAATAAGTTCCATAATTTAAAAACAAGCAATATTGCAAGCATAAGAGCATCCAAGTGATGGAAATGTTGATTATTAAGCTAGTGGAAGATTGCTGATATTGTTGCCAGGCAATTTACTAAAACAGATAGGATAGTGTTTCATAAGTCAACATCATGATTTGTGCTCTTACTCGAAGATATCTCAGATATTTACTAAACTAATTAAATTTGCACCGTGAGCACTTCATAAGGTGGCCCCAAGATGCCCAGTTTGATGATACTGTTCTTGGTCATATTATTAATTAAGAAAAGTAACAGCTCATCCATCACCATGTGGATTTGCCATATAAACAAAAGCAAAATCTAAACATATAATATCATCCAGAATAATTGGTATGTTAATCTCCTATCCCTAGGCTTCCATTTAATTACTTAAACAGTGTGTGCATTTTTGATCTGTTTATTAGGATGCTTGCTTAGACACACTTGCTGTATTAATATTGACAGATGTCCCAGCAAGATAATGAGTGAAGTCATATCATGATGTTTCAGAAGTACATTAGCATGTAATGCAACAAAATACAGTTAGATATTTATTCTATTGCCATACACAACAAACAACCTGGATGAACTTCTTTTTAAAAAATGACCTGTTTTAATGGTAAAGTGGATTAGAGGCTGGTGGGCACTGGAGAATGATGTATGAGTACTTTCAAAAAGCCACATCACCCTAGAATTGATCCCTGTGGCAATACTATTCCTTTTTCTTCTTGCTGCTTAAGTTTGAATTAGACTTGTCTGCAATTGTATAGAGGCATTGGTGCACACCCATGCTGCAAAGGGATTGATAAGTGTGGGTTGCAGATGGCTGCACACCTCTCAAATCCCAACTACGCATTGTCTGGAGATGTGCATCCTGCATGCTGATTGGTTGATCCAACTTCTTATTGGGAGGTAGGTGGAAGACCAGGCACATTCAAATAACATTAATATTCACAAAAGTGTAAATGCAACAGCTATGCCACCATCTCCAAATGACACAGACACATATGCTCACTGACATGCAGTGACATAGAAGTTTAACCCAAACTTTACAGGAGAAGGGAAGGCTAACTTGGCACCTCCTGTTGGAAATGGATAAGACACAGTAGCTATCCATCCAACTTTAAGAATCAGTATGTGTCACAGTATGTTGGAAAGTCTTTGGGAGACTGGCCAAGAGATGTTGCTAAGGTATACTTAGATAAGACACAATATAGTGTGCAACTCAATAGTACAACTGGCTTAGAAGAGAATTATGAGATAAAATTGAAATCACAACTAATTCTACTTTATCATAATTGATAAAATCTTGCAGGTCGGAAAGTTCTCTCTCCTCTGTATCCTTTACAGCCCAAGAAACTAGGGAAGGTTCCTCTGAACTTCTTGTTCCTCCCACAATCCAGTTGTGAGCTATTCTGTCTTTTATGTGATCATCTCCTTGGCAGCATCTCTGGGACAGTCTCCTAGTCTTTCCCTTACACCATCACTGGATGTAAGCAAAGTGAGTAATTGAGGTTCTGATGGCCTAATTGTTGTATGTAGACCCCACTTCAGGATTATCATGATGCAGATCCAGCAGGCAATAATGATTGCAATAGTGACAACACTGTCCTGAGAACAAAAAGAATAGTCTCATCTTGAAAGTGTGTTTATAAATAGTTATTAGGCTTAACTAATACCCAGAAATCCAGACTTAATGGATAATATTAAAACAAAGGATGGTTTTGTGGCAGAAACACACTTGAACTGCTTCAAGGTATTTCTACTCTATATTTTTGGCTGTTCTTTGGAAAAAGCCTCAGGTTTTCTTAGATGTACAGTAATGTTGCATGCTACCTATAGTCTGTGTGTACAATATTGTGCATCAGTTAGATTTCCTTGCTGGCAGATCTATTGTGTATAGTTTATTTTACATACACAGATTTATATTGAATTGTAATGTGAATTACACAGTTAAGGTTCTAGATATATAGTGTGTATGGTTGGTTTAATGGGAAGAAGTTTTATGGACTAGATACAGAAGACAGACAATGAAATGATAGTCATGACAGAAAAAGAGGATGTTCTCCTTACAAGGGGGGGGCGGGATATCACTGCTGTTCCTCTACATACTGTACACATAGACAGTTTGGCCTGCCCCTTTCCCCTGTTTCTGATTTCTTTTATTAATGTTCAAGTGTCCAGAGTAAGAACTATTGCTCCCCACCCCAAAGATTAGGACATGTAGTTGATTCCATTTAATCATTTCCCTTGATTGTCTTTGTTCTCTTAAGTTCTCTATCTCTTAAACTTGCTTAGGTGACATTTTAAATCAAGTGTCCTGAAACAAAATGAGGGTAACCTTTTCACTTTAATTGTAACCAGAAATATAAGAAAAATCAAGATTCATCCCAAGGAGTTTTGAAATGTGAAAGAGAACCAGACAACTTTTAAGCTAGTGACAAACCGGGCATTTTAAATGAGCAGAAAAGGTACTTTTTATTATAAAGATGCATTGTATTAGGCACAGCCAATTTCATTGAAGTATTTCTGTTCCAGAGCTTATGCTTGAAGCAGACTACTTTTTAAAAAAATCAAGGATCTCAAGTCTAGGCATTTCCAGGATAACAAACAACAGGAAAATCACTGTGGAGAGACAGATTTTGCCAATAGCATTATTCTCTCAAAGATTTGCCTGTTTTACCTCAGTGTATTTCTGTTTGATTGGAGCAACTTCTTGGAATTTTGAGCTATATGAATAATTGTGCTTGTACAATGAAATATTTCATCTGACACACACATACACAAACTGAGGCACAGAAGTCATTTTCTTACGAGTGATTTATGTTCTATCGTCATCCAATAATAGTTTGGGAGGGAGAGAGAGGAAGTGAGGGAGAAAGAGAGGGAGGTGGGAAGTGAGGGAGAGAGAGAGGGAGTGAAAGAGTGGGGGAGAGAGAGACAGAGAGAGTCACACAGAGATTTGGTTGAGCAGAATCAGGGGCCACCCAGTGTAACATGTATAGGAAAGATTGATAGACAACTTTTGTGGGTGACAAAATTACATGAAAATGCAAAAGCAAATGGACAATATTTTATTACGCTGTCGACAACGATAGGCTGTGCCATTTTCTTAAGATCAGTTTTAGAGTATTTCAGTTGACATTGACCCCCAAAATAAAAGAAGGAACCTAAACAACAAATTTTCTGGACAGCTATTGATAAAATGGCCAGAAGTACAAACACAATTCTTTATAGGGTGAATAAGTACAAACAATATTATGTCTCTTCATAATATATTAGATTTTTCTCTTCCCCGCTTCTCTTCTTCTTCTTCTTCTTCTTCTTCTTCTTCTTCTTCTTCTTCTTCTTCTTCTTCTTCTTCTTCTTCTTCTTCTTCTTCTTCTTCCTCTTCCTCTTCCTCTTCCTCTTCCTCCTCCTCCTCCTCCTCCTCCTCCTCCTCCTCCTCCTCCTCCTCCTCCTCCTCCCCTAAAACCTAGGCAACTTTTCATGACAGCCAATTAAAAGCTATCCTGTTGTCACAGCATGACAGACATCCCACCCATGCTGTTTTTATTGAAGAATGATTAAAATACTGGACAAAAGAGCAAGATAAAAGTTCAGAACATGAAAGCAACAAGAAATCTTGCCACAGAGCAAGAGAGAGAGAAAAGTCAATGAAAATGTCTTTGCAACTTAAAGTATCAATTATATAGTCTTGTATTCCTTGTGAATAGTAGAGCTAAAAGGGTTTGAGAGTCTTGTGAAGGGAGGAGGGGGAGGAAGAGGAGGAGTGTTATGTAACAGTATAGAAGGAAACAAGTAAAGGTGTGAGTATTAAGGGTTGCATTCACAATTTGCAACCTAAAGTTAGTTTAGTGGAAAGGAAGAAAGCAAAATGCTTTGATGCTCCTCCATTAATGCTTCAACATTTGCTTTACACTCAAACCTAGTTCATCTGCAAGTTTTATTTATCAGTGATATGGAGCATATTCAGATATCACATAACACTAACATTAATTAGGAAGAGATACCACAGAAACAACAAATTATGGTTCCTAAATATCATTTCAAGATGAAAATCCTGCCACTTCCTAAAAATTCAGCTGCTCAACCTTGTCTGGATTTAAAAACTAACTAGGATTAGGAATGGTCATTACTTGAATGGGAGACTGTTAATGAATGCCAGGGCAGTAGGCTAAACTGGGAACCTTTTTTTCAAAAATATCCTGAAAAGGCAATGAACTGTACACGTTCAAAGACAGTATGAAATTAAACTTTCAAGTGAGAAATACTTTTGGACAAAATGGTTCCTTTGAAATGGTCTCAGCTGTCAAACCTTGACAAATGCATTTTAAAATAGACGTAAATGGGGGGAAAAGTGGAAAGCAATTCTTTCTCCTTTTTTTATATAGCACTACTTGTCACTTTAGCAGCATTTAAGCAAGCTTTTTTTTAAAAAAAAACCTGCCATGTGTGAGCTACACCTTCAGAAAAAGAAGTAGGACTGGAAATCATAATACTCCACACAGTAGGAACCTCTTAAAAACTGCAGTGGATGTACTATTGAAATGTCATTTCTCTGTCAACTTAGGTGTTTAAAAAGGCTGCCATATTGCGCATAATATTAAAAGTAATTGCCATTGAACAGATGGTTATTTTTATTTAACAAGCCAGATGTTATAAGTAAACATATTGTTTAGGAACCTGCTGGAACTGGCTTGCTGTTATAGCATATTGGATTTTCAGTAAATTAATTTTAAACATTCTTATGTGTGAGTCTTATATGGTGTGGTGATGGCTCAAGTGTACAAATTCCTCTTCAAAATGAAAAAGGCCATAAAAATGGAATTGTTAAAAGAAATCACAACATTAGCCTGCTGCTTATTAAAGCACATGTGTGCATGCACGCACGCACTCACACACACACACATATTTTCCCTGGAATTTTGGATGTTCTCAACCCTGCTGGGATTAAAGAGTTCCAATAATATCTGACTATTTGAGCACAACTCGGCACAGATTTGTGCCTTGGCTGTTGCCTCTTGCTGTGATCCATATAGCAATAGCTTTTAGCAATAGCTTATATATTGCCCAATAGTGCTTTACAGCACTCTCTGGGTGGTTTATAATGTAGAAGCATTATTTGCATATTGCCCCCAACAATTTGGGTCCTTGTTTTATAGATTTTGGAAGTATAGAAGGCTGAGTCAACCTTGAGCCCGGCAAGATTGAACTCCATGCTGTAGGTAGACTTTTGCCTACATACTACAGGCAAAATTTAATGTAGTTTTCTATTCTTCAGTATAAAAGGGGAAATTGTGTCTTCTTATGTACAATTAACACTTGTTCTCACAGATGTTGGGTAGATAAACAGCTCAGAGTAAATAATCATCAGAGTGGCAACAATGAACAAATAAGCAAACAAACAAAATGTAGTGAGACTGAGTGACTCCTAGTCTCAAATTCTCACCCAAAATTGTACACTGTCTTCCTATTCAGCAGAATATAGAGACCTTTTAAATCTACCTCTATCTTTACACAATACTCAGATCCTGAAGAAACTTTTTTCCCTAACTTTCCACTGACTTGATGAAACAGCAATGCATTATGAAAAGGGTGGATAGCACAAACTATTTGTAAAAGCCCTTCTAGACTGTTCCAGAAACTTTTCTTACTGAAAATGGGTACTAAAGTTTACTCCTTCCTTGACAAAGGACACATTTATAAACTGAAAGGTAACTCCTAAAATAAATGTAGTACAATTTAAGAGGAGGGGAGGAAGATAAAAAAATATATGCATATACACAACGCGGGAAGGAGAAGAAAATCCCATGAAGAGTTTGAGTCTTCCCTTCTGCCAATTATGACTATTGTTCTTTCCTCAGTGTTTATAAAAGCTGCCCAGACCTTACTTTTAGGATTTTGAAATATAAGCAGGGGAATAGGATGAAGAATGGTTAAGAATTCTGAAGTATCTTCTTCTTACCTTGCAGGAAATTATTTGTGTTTAGTGAAGATGTTACATTAATTCTATGGCCTAAGTATTCCCCAAGTGAACTCCACTGATAAATTGGCAGAATATATTTTTCTCTCTTGCAAAGTGCATGCAAATATACAGTTCACTTAGTGGCAAAAGTAAATGTATCTTTTAATGCAAAGTTAGAAACTCTCCACCACACGTAAATAGCTTTTATTTAGCAGTAGAAATTTCTCAATTAATTTTGAGAAATGTCCCTCTTATGCCATCTGCTACTCTACCAAAATGAAGTGGACAAATATGCAATATAAGGCTGATAATCTTAATATTTGGAGGAAGGATCTGATACTTTTGTTACCATGACCTGAACAGTATCTTGATTTGCAAGATTCTCTCTAAACCTTACCAAGCCATTATAAAAACTGGACTTGGAACCTGGGATTCCAATGAGAGATATTCCTGCACATAAAATACAGAAGAACAAATTTGTAGCCTTTTTCTTGTAGGCTTCACTTTCTGAAGTCCAGGCATAATTTCACATTGCAAAATTCAAAGTATATAATACCTGCGACAGTGAAGGCTAGTACAGATATTTCATAGGTTCTAATTATCATCAGTTATTATCATTTCCTTTGTTGTGTCTGTTTTTTAAAAAACAAAATACAATTCACATATATTTGGGGTATTTAACCAGTTATTTATTTATTGCTCAACAATATGCGGACGATACTCAGTTGTATCTGTCCGCCCCGTGCCAACTCAGTGAAGCGGTTGACATGATGTGCCAATATTTGGCCAATATTCCATCACTCAGGCTGGGGGGTGAAAATTTACACCCCTCAGACAGGGCGCGCAACTTGGGAGTCCTCCTGGACCCACAGCTGACCTTAGAACATCACCTGTTGGCTGTGACCACGGGGACATTTGCCCAGGCCTGTCCAGTCAGGATAAGTAGAATTGTAATATGATATGTTTGTATCAGAGACAGCTCACATTTCTTCAGCAGCCTCTGAGCTCTGATTGAAATGGTTTGAAACTAGTGCTAGGGCATATCTTCAAATGCATTTTGCTATACCATTCAAGTGGGCATGGGACAAACAAACATTTCCCAATAATAACAGGAATTGGGGAAAAATCAAGCAATGGCAGAAGATATGTCAATTTTCAAGGTACATGAATACAGAGATAAAGAGATAGCTAGTAAGATGATACACTGACTATCCTTTGTATTATCATACAAGCCAATAGAAACACCATTGAGTATTGTACCACAGTGACAGCATTTAGAATCTTAGGAAGAGGTTTAGGAAAAATGGGAATGAATATTTTGAGCATCAATATTTAAATTCCAGTTTTCATGTATATTTTTAAAAAATATAAATTAATGTCAGAAACCAGATTTATCAAATTCTGTTGTATTAATTTAAAGCCATGTTTTTTATCATTTGTGCTGCTGGTAAGGATGGAGGGAATGCAAGCAAACTTTTTATCACTTTTTAGAGAAGATGATGGAGATGGTGGCTCAGGACTGACTATGACTCGCCCTAAAGGAATCAGATTAGCTAGATCAGGTTCAGAGCTCGGTATGGGATAGACATGTTACTGATTGCTAGTTTATGACTCAAAAAAGCACCTGGATAGGGATAGTGTGCTTACACTGGTCCTTTTAGAGATCGTGGCTGTTTCAGTACCAACAAGCATGTATCAGGCTGGACTGGTTCTGGGGATTGAGGTACTGTTTTACCATTATTCTATTACATCCTCAATCATCGGTTCTAGTTAGTAGTGATCAGAGAGAAAATTATGTTGTAAGGAGAAATCTCTGACTGCTCTTTAGAAGGCCAGATCCTGAAGTTGAAACTTTGGCCACCTAATGAGAAGGGACAACTCACTGGAGAAGAGTCTAATGCTGGGAAAAATTGAGGGGAAAAGAAAAAGGGGAAAAAAGAGAATGAGTTGGCTGGACGGAGTCACTGAAGCAGTAGGTATGAGCTTAAATGGACTTTGGAGGATGGTAGAGAATAGAAAGGCCTGGAGCAACATTGTCCAATGGGGCTGCAATGGGTCAGACACGACTTCGCAACTAACACAAGGACAAATCTAGTAGCCAATTTACTTGGCATGATGATTATTTATTTATTTATTCATTCATTCATTCATTTACTACTGTATGATGCCTCCAACTGCCAAGATTTGTTTTGTATATCAGAACACAACCCTTCTGAGTTTACTTTTATGTGGTCCTGCTTATCCCTCCTATGATAATAATTAATCAAATCAATTCAGGGGGCGGGGTAGCTCCAATTTTTAAGTACAAACATCAGCTACATCAGCTTTGCACAGAATGTACACTATATAAAATGACAATTGATGGTGACACTTATGAACTATAACCTGACATGCAGTGCATCTAGCTGGCGGAAATGAATTAGTGCTGTAGTTCAATAATGTGGAAATAAGGGGGAAATAATGGAACTGGAATTTGATCCCACCTCTGTGTCAATGTTGACACCTCACCTAAATCTCTGCCTGTGGCTTTTTTTTCTTTACTAAGCAGTGCCACCTCAAGGCACTTTGTAGCCTGAACAAAAAAATGTTCCATTGCCTTGCTTTTGAGTTTGTACAATGTTTTAGGGAAAGAAGATCTGGGTCACAAAAATATTTTTCATTTTAATTAGTTATTAATTAATTATTATATTAATAAATAAGTAATATCTCAACCCTGAGTTTTTAGATTGGGATCTAAAAATAGTTCTTTGGCTTAATTTAATATCCTAACCCTGGGGTAAAGCTGCTTCAGGAGCTTACAAGGTGAGACCTAACTGACAGTTAATTACTGCTTTTTTACTTGGGATGTATGGATCAGCATAAATCCAGTCTATTCCAAAACATTGATAAGTTATTACATTAATTATTTCTGGGAATTGTTTTTTTTTTAAAGTTGCAAACAAGGGTCCGTTATCTGTCACTGACAATGGAAAAGACGAATCAAAATTTGCCCCCCAAATGTGATTTTCTTAGGTA
The DNA here is from genome assembly GCF_009769535.1 of Thamnophis elegans. Taxonomy (NCBI): domain Eukaryota; kingdom Metazoa; phylum Chordata; class Lepidosauria; order Squamata; family Natricidae; genus Thamnophis; species Thamnophis elegans. The sequence continues at coordinate 103,138,361 of NC_045541.1, read as the reverse complement.
AGAAAGAGTAGATATGTAGTTTATAACAACCACAGCTAACTGAAAAGCGAAAAGAATTGGATAAAAATAGTTAAAGGAATTGGTAGCAAATATAAGGGTGCCTGGAAACAAATAAAAGAGTCTTATTTGAGATTCTTTGTGACCTAATCAAAGCACTAGAAAGCATTTCAATATCTATGCTTGGTAAAAAAAAAAAAAAAAGCCAGATAATATGTTGCGTTAGTTATGTTATCACCTAAAAAACCTGGACATGAAACTAGGATACAAAAGCAACTAAAAAAAGCTGAACATCTGTTTACACTTGAAGATGAAAAAGCTGCCAGTGGATCTGAACAATTTAAAAGTAAAACTGTAACAAAGAAAAATAAACAATTGAAAGTGGACCTAAAAAATCTGATATAGCATTGGAAACAAAGCCATGGCTGAATTTCAAGAAGTAAAAAAGAGGATTGTGGCATTATAAGAAAGGGGGGGGGAATGAAATGACGTATTTATAGAAGTCAATAGAATCAAGATTTACAATTTGGAACAGATAGTTTCAAGCATCATAAAAGTGAACCTAAATATACAAGCACACATTCTACAATTAAAGTATTTTGCACTTCTGAATAAAGTTTGGGATAATCTCATATGATCTAGTAAAAAGACTCAATGGATTTTTCCAGAAAAAATGAATTAAAAGGAGAAAAAAAATCCTATCAAAGATTTAATAGGTGAAATGATTTGTATGTATTCAAAGAAAATTAAGATCAATTAATATTCTTTATATTGTTGAACTCAAATTCCTCACTGACCCATTTATCCATAGGTAAAAGTGAAGAATAACAATATAACAACAGGAATAACAATAACAAGAAGACCTTAGACAGTTCTGGGTATTTCATAAAAAAGAAAACCAAGTCAGATTTCTTTGACAACCCTATTCTCTCATTTTTTTTCTATCTAGTCTCTCTTCCAATTTGAATAATCTAAATATGGCTGTATGTGCAGGGGTGGGTAGAAAAAGGTTTCCAAGCAGTCTCTTCATTCTTCCTCTCCCTCTCTCCATACTCATTTATAGTGTGCATATAGAGTGAAGGAAACAACATGAGTTTGCTACAGCCCACCCACATGCTTGAACTTTAAGTCTGATTTCAACCACAAATTGATCTAAGCATATATTATTGTTTCTCAAAATGGAATGGAAATTAAAATGACATTGATGTTTACTTGTACTGCGTGATTTTTAAACAGCACAAATTCCATTACATTATTTCAACAGCTATAATATTAGAAGAAATTGTGAATGTTTTTAAAAGCAGACCATACCAAAACTTTCTAAACTTTGAGGACTGCTATGGAGGCTTATTTTTACATTTCTTTGCCAGAAAGATTCTTGGCAGAACATTTTAGCACTATTTACATAAACTTTCCTGTTGCAAACTTTATGCTGGACTTCTCACCAAAATTCCATCAAAACTGAAATGAAATATAAATTCTTCTCAGTATAATTGGTGCTCCAATTTCTTTATTTTTATGTTTTTATTTCATTCATAAAATCTATTTTTTCAGCAGAAGCAAACAGCAATAAAAAAGTACAAAACAAACAAGACATTAAAAAATGCATTAAAAACACTAACTTATACACACATAACATGTCCCTAGTTGAATACTGAGAAATATATTACAATGATTTTAGTTTCCCACTCCCCAAATTGTAAACTAGTAACTCTATTTGCAGATTACTAACCTGCCATCTAGCTACTGTATTAATGACAAAATAGTTAACAGGTAGAACAATAATAAAAAAGATTGAAATTTCAAAAATCTCTGTTAACTGTTATTGTAATCAACTCATAGAAAGTTTACAAACAAAAAACCAGAAACTTCATCCATGAAAAAGAAAAAAACCCCTGATTGTTTTAGCATATAAAATCTATTATTTACATATGTTACAGAAATTTTGTTGTGGACAAGACATAGACAAATTAACAGGGGAGCCTTAAAAGCAAGAGATACACCTAAATATACGTTGACACTTTCCTTGAATTAAGCATAATCAAATGTAAGATGAATTCATTGCAGTGAATTATTGGAGTTGTCTCACAACCTAATGGGATCTTCTCCAAGCTGCTGCTCTTGGAAATGTTGGATTTCAACACCTATGTTAGTTGAAAAATATTGAAAGCTATTAGTTTTAAAAGTCCTAACTATAAATCTTAGTTAAAAGGTAGGTTAAAAAATATATGATTGAAACAAAATTCACTTGAAAGATGTTTTCTCCTTTCCCATTTTGCTAAACTGATGGTTTTGAATAATGGCGCATCTCATTTTCTCTAGGAGAAAAATAAAATAAAACATTTTGGGAACTGCAATTCTAAAAGATATCAGCCTGTGAATCAGAGAGCTAAGTTAAAGCTCAGGAAATATTTTTTAAAATATCTTGTCCCTCTAGAGACCTTATAGAGAAGCAGTACCCATCAGAATGTTAATGCTGTGTAATTATAAATATGTGTAAATAAACAATATATGGCAAAACACTTTAAGTCTCCAGAGACTTCACTCCTAGGCAATTCATGATTTGCTGAGTGCTTAGTACTTGGAGGATTTAAGTGCAAGAATGTAACAGTATATTTTAAGATTTGAAACTATGCACTCAATTAGATTATGAATATTTCTCAAGGCTTAAAGCGGTAGTTTTTCAAATATGTACATTGCAACTAGCAAGGGAGTAATTTCTGATTTGAAAAAGATATCTGAAAACAATCTGGATCAGCACAGTATGGATCCACATATTAAAAGCAGAAGGAGAAGGGGGAAGAAAACATGATGGCATTGATTCATCACGTTGACATAGTTTTTCTTTTTGATTCTTTTTGAATGAATCAGCAGTAGTGGCTGCCATAACCCACTCCTGCTACCATCCTTCCAAGGTCGGTGAAATGAGGACCCAGATTGTTGGGGAAAATACATTGACTCTGTTAACTGCTTAGAAAGGGATGTAAAGAAAGGTGAAGCAGTACATAAGTCAAAGTGTTAAATTATATATATATATATATATATATATATATATATATATATATATATATATATATATATATATATATATATATATATATATATATATATATATATATAGTGTCACAACCCCTGGTAAGCCCCAATTATGGGAGGAAGCTAACTGCTTCCATCATCTGTCAATCGACTCGTCACAAGAGTCCATCACAACAGAAACCCAATATTTTTACTGTTGCCTTTGTTATATCTATACTAGTCTCTCTTTATTTATTTATCAGCACAAATAAAAAACCCATATATATATATATATATATATGTGTGTGTGTGTGTGTGTGTGTGTGTGTGTGTTGGTGTGTTGTATTTGTGCTGATAAATAAATGAAGGGAGACTAGTATAGATCTATTTCAAGCTATTTAGCTCTCATCAGCTAGCCATACCCTTACTGGGATTAGAACCTGCGCTGTATTACATTTTAGGCAGATGTGTTAACCACTAAGCCACAAGGTCCTCCTCCTTTATCATCTGAGCCAGGGAAATAGGTATGTAATTAGTGTTACAACCCCTGGTATGCCCAAATATGGGAGGAAGTTCACTACTTCCATTCTCTTCCATCGGCTCGTCATAAGAGACCATCCATTGTGGATTGTGACTTTAAATATATACCTTTCTCCCTGGCTCAGCTGATAACGGAGGACAGCCTGTGGCTTAGTGGTTAATACATCTGCCTAACATGTAATACAGCCCAGGTTTGAATCCCAGTAAGGGTATGGCTAGTTGATGAGAGCTAAATAGCTTGAAATAGATCTATACTAGTCTCCCTTTATTTATTTATCAGCACAAATACAACATACATACATACATACATACACACACACACACACACACACACACACACACACACACACACATATATATATATATATATATATATATATATATATATATATACATACATATATATTTATATACATATATATACATACATATATATATATATATATATATATATATATATATATATATATATATATATATATATATATATATATATATACATACATACATACATACATACATACATACATATACACATACACATACACATACACATTTTTACATATGTTTGTGAGGGAAAGAAGCAGGAGCCATGGAATCAGAGAGTAAGATGTTTATTGCGAGATGACAAGCGATTCAAAACGTCCCTGCAACTGTCAGGGTATTTATACTCGAGCCCAAAGCAACTGTCAAATGACCAGCCAATCAGAGAGCTGGTAACAGGGAACATTTGCATATATAACACTCCTTCCCCCCAGTTATTTGCATACTCAACACTCCTCTAACATTTGCATATATAACACACATACACACATATACCTGTAGAAAGTGTACCTGTAGAAATTTTACTTAATGTTTTATCGTTGATTAATTAAAATAGCTTCTTGGGTTTCATTATTCAAAAATACTGATTTAAAGGCTTATGCAATACCTGCTTGTATAGGTAAATACATATTGGAGTAATGTTCACATGAAGCTTCTGTTTGAACCAGTTGGAAAAAACATGTCCTGTAACACTGTGCAATCCCTTTTCCTATAGACTGTAGCAGTTTAATATTGCTTGCTTAGTTTTAACAACTTTAGTTGTTGAAATTGGTCCTAAATTAAAATGAAATTTCCTTTATGTTTCTAAACTCATGACTTTTCCTTCAGCAATATTTTCTTCATCTAAAGTGTAAATTAACTATGACAAATTATTATTTTAATTAAGCAAATGTACATGGCAGCCTAGCACACACACACAGTGATTCTGGAAGGCTTATAACATTAACATTCCACATTATAAAACCTCTATAACACCACCGCCACCCCATAGCAGTAACAAATACAATCAAACCAGTCACTTGATTGGCTTTGTATCAAGATGGGTATCAAGATAGATCCACTGGCAGAACCATATCTTTAGAAACTTCTGGAAAAGTATCAAGGTGGGAGTCATCTTTTCTCTAGGGGGATTATATTTCTCCACATATTAGATGAAAGTTACATTTGTGCAAACCAGTATGTAAATTATATCCTTTGACTATATTTCAAAAGTCATGAAACTGTAATGGAGTTCAAATTATTGTGGTTTAGGTAGCAGCACAGATACTTTATTTTATTTCAGGATAATGTTTCATATTTGCTCATGTTCCTTCAATATGATGTAAATGGAAAATAGTAAAGATATTGTCTATCTATAATTATATTATTATGATTGTGCAGTTCCAGCCAAAAATGATTTTAATTATTCATGAGAATCACACTAATTTCAAAAGTCAAATATACAATGGATCTTTTAATTTTTCTTGCTTAGCTATATTGTGTGATTAAGGGAATGTCCTTATTTCTTCTTTTCAGATTTGGAAAAAAAATAGATAAGTCAATACTGATTTTAAGATTTCCATATAACTCCTATTGCCTAGCAGATTTCTGAAGTCAATAGTAATTTCTAATTAAATGTTAATGAATCTCATGATAACCAAAAGCATGTTATTTTCTTGCTAGATGGAATTTAAAAAGAATAAACCTATCATATTGTGCAATAAACTTTGCATTATAATGTTCTCCCCCCTCCCCAATTGGGATATTCTTTATTCCATCCAAGACTCTAAATATGAACCATGGTGGACTATATGTCTTGCTAAGTTTTTCATAAGGAAGATCTAAATTTCAAGAATGGTAATAATACTCAACTGTTTCATTTGTTAAATATTACTTATGCTTAATCAGTATCTGATTGCGGCCAAATTAACTAAGTCTTGCTACTTCCAAAGGGGCCTTGTTAATATAGTGAAAAACTAGAAATTGCCTTACCTTTTAGTAATCAACAGGAAATTGATCTTTTCTGCCATCTACCTAGTAATACACGTTCTAGCTTTCAGGTTAAGCTGTTTCCTTGTGCACAGGAGTTTGACGCAGTCTAGTATAAATGCTAAGTTCTTCCTAAAGGAATCATCTGCACTGCTACTTATCCAATGGTCGGAGTGGGACAGCAATTCTTCCTTGGGGACATAAATCGATAACATTTTATCCCCTTTTATCCCCATTTTATTCCCTTCCCTCCCTTCATAAATTCAATTTCTTTGCAATTTCCCTACTGTGGTTTAAAAGCAATATTTTTTTCTTATGATGCTCTTGTATATTTCAGCTAAAACACTTTGCTTTCTAAGAGATTAACTTTAGCAATTCATTCTTTTCTTTGAAGAGGAATGAGTGCTCTTTCAACTGAAGCAATTATTGTCTGTATATCTCAGACTTCCTAAGACCTTTCCTAAAATCATCATCAGTAAAACTAAGAGTTATGGCTTAATATGGAAGAGACAGTGCATTCAAAATCTATCATATTCTGTTTTCAATCTTTTGTTTCCTTTTCCTTAACTGACTAATCTTTTCTTAGGCAATAAAAATAAAGAAAAGAAAGGATAGTATCAGTAATTTTATTCCTATGCATAAATAAATGTGTGCACTAAGTAGGAAAGAGATTGATCAACTGCTTTCTGAAATGGTAGAGCAGGAGAAATACCTAGTGGAATAGACAATTAAGTTTAAAGGACTGAAGACAGATTATATCAAATTCCTTCCCCCTCTGTTGAGAGAGGGCTGTTCAATTTTGACATACTGTAGATGACTCTTTGACCCCTATTTCAAACTAAACGTCATCTCTGTCCAAAATATAGACTTTGCTATCGTCAAAAAAATGGCCTTTGTCTTTTAAATGCAAAATGCAGATGGACTGCTGAATTTTCCTGATGGGTATGGTCTCCTATGTTGTGTCATGTGTTTATGAAGTGGTTGTTTTGTTTTCCCAATGTACAGATATTCATATATCTCACTGCATTGTACTGCATATACCACATTGCTCAGTTTATGACTGAGTGTTTTTATTCTTGGGGTGGACAAGCGTCTCCCTTAGTGAATTATTGGGTTTAAAGTGTGCACATATGTTGCATTGGCTGAAAATCTTCCTCAGCTTTTCAGATATTCCTGCAATGTATGGAATTTCATTCATTTCATTTATTGCTTTTGTATGCCGCCCATTCCTGAAGGACTCCGGGCGGTTTACAATAAAACAGGGAAAGGAGATAAATAAGACAATACAAGACAATACAACAATTTAAAATACAACAACATTCACAGATGAAGTGGGGCTGGATACTTCAACAGCCACCAGCCTGCTGGAACAGCCAGGAACAGCTTTACGGAAGGCCGGGAGGGTAGTAAGGGTCCGGATTTCCACAGGGAGCTCATTCCAGAGGGCTGGAGCTGCAACAGAGAAGGCTCTCCCCCGGGGGGTCGCCAGCCGGCATTGGCTGGCAGATGGAATCCGGAGGAGGCCAAGTCTGTGCGATCGAATCGGTCTTTGGGAGGTAATTGGCAGGAGGCGGTCTCTCAGGTACCCAGGTCCAATGCCATGAAGGGCTTTATAAGTAACAACTAGCACCTTGAAGCGTGTCCGGAGCCCAATGGGTAGCCAGTGCAGCTCGTGAAGGATAGGTGTAATGTGGGTGTACCTAGGTGCATCTACAATCGCTTGCGCGGCTGTGTTCTGGACTAACTGAAGTCTTTGAACACTCTTCAAAGGCAGCCCCATGTAGAGCGCATTACAGTAATCCAGTCTTGAGGTCACGAGGGCGTGAGTGACTATCTGCCGGGCCTCCCGGTCCAGGTAGGGTCGCAATTGGTGCACTAGGCGAACCTGGGCAAAGGCCCCCCTGATCACAGCCGACAAATGGTGTTCTAAAGTCAGCTGTGGATCAAGGAGAACTTCCAAATTGTGAACCCTCTCTGAGGGGCATATAATTTCACCCCCCAGCCTGAGAGATGGAGTAGTTAGCCAATCTTTGGGAGGGAGCATCAATAGCCACTCAGTCTTGTTGGGATTGAATGCAAGCTTGTTCGTTCCCATCCAGACTCTGACAGCCTCCAGGCACTGGCACATCACTTCTACCGCTTCACTGAGTTGGCACGGGGAAGACAGATACAATTGCGTATCATCCGCATATTGATGGTATTTAATCCCATGCCGCCGTATGATCTCACCCAGCGGCTTCATGTAGATGTTAAATAGGAGGGGGGACAGGACCGAAACCTGCAGCACCCCATAATTGAGGGGCCTAGGGGTCGACCTCTGCCCTCCGACCAATACCAACTGCGACCTATCCGAGAGGTAGGTGGAGAACCAACGGAGGACAGTGCCGCCCACTCCCACCTCCCGCAACCATCGCAGAAGGATACCATGGTCGATGGTATCAAAGGCCGCTGAGAGGTCAAGAAGCACAAGGATAGAGGAGTGACCCCTATCCCTGGCTCGCCAGAGATCATCGATCAGCGCGACCAAAGCGGTTTCCATGCTGTAACCAGGCCTGAAACTGGACTGAAAGGAATACAGATAATCGGTTTCATCCAAGGACTGTCGAAGTTGAAAGGCCACCACATTCTCAACAACCTTCCCTACGAAGGGGAGGTTGGAAACTGGACGATAGTTGTTCAAAATGGCTGGGTCCAGAGACAGTTTCTTCAGGAGGGGTCTCACCACCGCATCCTTTAGGAGGAGCGGGAAGGATCCCTCATGGAGAGAGGTGTTAACTATCGTCTGGATCCAGCCGCGTGTCACCTCCCTGATGGTCGAAACCAGCCAGGAGGGGCACGGGTCCAGTATACAGGTGGAGGCACTCACCGCTCCCATGGCCTTGTCCACTTCCTCAGGAGAGACAAGTTGAAACTCAGTCCATAAGCTCTGCTCAAGACCTTCCCCCGGTACCTCGGCTGGTACCGTGCAATTGGAGTCCAGGTCTGTCCGAATCCAAGCGACTTTATACGTTAAATACTGGACAAATTCCTCAGCTCTACCTTGTAAAGGTTCATCTGCGTCCCCCCCCTTTCAAGAAGGAGCGGGTTATTCTAAGCAAGGTGGCTGGGCGTGATTCTGCGGATGCAATAAGAGCAGCAAAATGCGAACATTTCGCCGCCCGTATTGCCATGAGATAGGCTCTGATATAGGCTCTCATCAGTGCTCGGTCTGACTCAGATCTACTGGCCCTCCAGCGGCACTCTAGGCGTCTCCTTTGGTGCTTCATCTCCCAGAGTTCCTTGGTGAACCAAGGAGCTCTCCTGGATCCGCTACCTTGGAGAGGTCGCAAGGGCGCAATCTGGTTTAGACCCCCCGTCGCCGCTATATTCCAAGCAGCGACTAAGGACTCTACCAGACTGTGGACGAGAGTGTTAGGTATTTCTCCAAGCGCCGTCTGAAATCCCATAGGGTCCATCAGGTGTCTGGGGTGGAACCACCTAATCGGTTCCTCCTCCCTACAGTGGGAGAATGACAATGTTTCTTCATTTACTATTTTCTTCTTTGTCTTGTTAAGGAGCAGCTCCTGTAGAGTCTTTTGAGGATTGATGAAGGCCAGATTGGGATACGTTCTGAGGGCTTCCTTTAGGTGTTTTAGTTCATTTTCTTTCCCATCTTTCCTGATAGGCAGGCCTTCAGCTTAGTGATGTAGGGTTCTGATAACCCCCATTTTGTGCTCCAGTGGGTGTTGAGACTCAAGATGTAAATATTGATTTCTGTGTGGGGGTTTTCTGTAAACTTCAGTGTTAAGTCTTCTGTCTTCCTTAATGTGTACTGCACCGTCCAGGAAGGCTGGAAGATGCAGAAACCAAAGCTCTAAACTCCTTTGCAGGAATTCCATCCTCTCATTGGTTTGGACATGTGAACGATACCTGGATCAAGATCAAAACACAGGAATTAGAAGCATTCACCAAATATATCAACTCTGTGGACAGATACATCAAACTCACATGAGAAGATGTTAAGGAAAATAGTCTAGCCTTCCTGGACTGTGCAGTACAAAATAAAGATAGAATGTAAATCTAAATGTTAATGATATAATTTTAAATATTATGATGGGAAGACATTTGAATCTAGGATTCTTGTTTTTTTTTATTTTACTTGTCTTCACTCCTACTATTACTTTCAGTAAAGGTCTTGTCACAGAGAACTGAGGTTATTTTTAATATATTACTTTAAAGTTATATATAGCTATATAGAGAGTACCTACTTTATATTTAATTTATGTGTGATTTTGACCATGTTTAACATTGCATGGGCCAATGTCCTCTATCTTTAAGTATCTTCTTTATCTGTATTACCACTCTTTATAGTTTACCATGCAACCTATAAAAGCTACTTAGAATTTAGAGTTGAACCATTTTAATTAGGTGCTGTCAAATTTAGAATCTGAAGAGTAGCAACCAGGGCACAATGCAGTCCACTAGAAAAATCAACCATGAATCCATCACAGGAAAAGTTCATTATTAACTAATCTAAATGGCAGAGCAAATGGGAAGAGAGTTCACTGACAGAGAACTCTAACCATCAGAACTCATAGTTGGTTGTAGAAAGAGAAAACTAAGGTTGGAGGAGGTTTATGAAAACTGGGAAAATATATATCATACAAAGATAATGATATAGTGCTCACACACCTATTTTTTACTCCCTCTCACTCATCAGCCATCTTGGGTCAAACAAGCTTTTCACAATGTTGAAGCATTGCACATTGTGAAAATCAATAGTCACTATTTTTACTATTTCTATTTCTACAGTGATGCTTCTGCTATATCTCCTACATTCTATATTTTTCCTTCTTGAGTCATTATACTGTTATCATTATCTGGATATAGCTGTTTATTTACATATCAAATTGTGTATAGTTGGACAAAGATATTTGTCCTGAATATTTTTCTTTGGTGAGTAGAGTGCTGCTTGTTAATATTATAAAACAATATTAATATTTACATTAATATTTATATTACAAGTAATAATATTTGAGGAAGGCTAAAAACTCTTATGTTGTTCCACATCTGCTACAGTTTTATATGACAATTGGTTACATATGCAATAGTATTACTATATACATTCATTAGTGTTCTTGTTGGTACCCTGTTTTCCCCAAAATAAAATATCCTCGTGTAATAAGACCAATCGGACTTTTGAGTGCATGCACTAAAATAAGCCCTCCCCCTGAAAATAAGCCCTCCCCAAAATATTGCAACAGAGCAGCAGCCATGAGATGACTATGCTCACCGCCTCCTGCTCCTCAAAAATAATATTTTTGTTTTATTTTTGCAGAAACACGGTAGCAGTGGTTTTAATGTCGCTTAGGTAGCAGATATCATATTCCCAAAGGAGAATTGCAGTAAGCCATGACAAAATGCCTACCAGTGCAAGAAAGGAAATGGTCAAAGAATCATGTAAGCTTCCATCACTAATAAGAGACTAGTTTAAAATTTCCGTAGGTTACTTACTGGACACTTCTGGGAGCTGTTGTGTTACTAAATAGCTCTGGATCCATTTTGAAGATTCTATCTTTTTTTAAAAAAATCCATTTCATATAGTACAGAATATGTTATATGCTGCAGATTCTAAGTTCAATAGACGAGGAGGAGGGCAATTTACAAGGAGGAGGAGGGAAATAGACAAGGAGGAGGAGGGCAATTAACAATCCAAATCAGAATGACTGATGGGAAAGTTGGATAATGAGATTTTCAAGAAAGACCATTTTGCCAATTGCTGACACAAAGTCTAATTTTCATGTGGCTCTCAGATAATCAATAGATTATCTGTCTTTTTCTATGGGAGAGAGATGAAGAAGGTAAGAGAGTGAGAGTTTCCAAAGGAGATGAAAAAATGCTGTTAAAAAAGAAATAAATGAACCCACACTTAGCTTTGGTATCATCTATTGCTTGTTTGGGTCACCAATTGTCATTGAGTCAGTCATAAATTATTTGTTAGAGTATAATGCACTCAGAAACCTCTGGAGTATGTGGGCTTCTGAAATGAATGAATGAATGAATGAATGTTTCAACAATGACAAAAGATTCCACACCATATATTTAAATAGCATCATACAAAATGAATGAGAAATGTGAGCATAATATAATGTTTCCTTCCTGTTTGATCTCTGTACTCTCTGTACTTTTGTCTGTAAAATAATTTCCCTGACATCCCAGAGGAGATGCATTGTGGAAGAAGGATTTATTCCACTGGTAGATGTCTTTCAATCTGGAACAATCCTGTGTAGAAATGTGTAAACATAAATAACTTAAGAACTTAGAAATGGAACAGCTGAATAAAGTTTAGATAAAAGTATCATGCTTTTCCCTGAACAATTAAAAAAAACTGGTAAAACTACCTTGATTTTCTTTGAACAAACTTTCCATACTGTTACAGCCTTCTTAAGACTATGCATTTCAAAATGGCATTGTATTTATGGCTGGCTAATCCTCTGTGAATGCATCTATAAATACTCTGCTGCTTTCTTCCTCAGAAAAGCCAGTCTGTGGTATTTATCCAGCCATAGAAAGATTTGGGGAAACAGATTTGCTTTTCTACTACCTTTTGTCCAAAACGTTATGGGGAATGACGTGCTACTCTTTCATTGCATTTAATGCTGACTAAAAAGGAAAAGGCTTCTTCTTGTAGCTAAATAGCTATGTTGTTTAAATCTCTATTACTGCTACAGCTTAAGGTGAGGGGAAAAAAAAACTTTTATCTTCTGAAATATTAGCAGAGTTTGCCAGATCTTATTTCAGATAAATCTCCGTTATCACTGGCATGTTTGGTTGTTTCAACTTGGTATTATTTAAGATGCTTTCTGGAAATATTGTCTTTTGTCCTAGGGATAAACTAATCTGTCAGAACCGCTCCAGTGATTATAGGCTGTGGTGCCCTAAGTACCTTTAAAGACTGATGGACAGTGGAATCATTTTGCAAAGCTCTTGCTTTGAGCTCAGGGGTGTATATTCCCCCTTTTACTTAACTATTTTGCTTTGCATCTCCTGGCAGGGGAAAAAAAGATGCAGTTAAGTATGATTCCTGTCTTCCAGAAGCAAGGCTCTGATTCACAAGGCATTTTTCCAGTTGCTGCTGCGCAAAGTAACTACCATGAAAATGATCATGCTTTGGCACTGGAAATTGAACAGTGTGCAACAAAGCATGGTTTCAGCCTGAAGCTACTGATGAATAGGAGGATCTGCCTTCCCCCCCCATCTCTTTAAAGTCCATTCAAGTGAAGAGCATAAGAGAGCAAGGCTGGTGGAAAAAGTCCGCCGAGCTACACATACTGCACAGCAGTCAAATGAGCTGCTACTGCTTACCCAAGTATGTATGTATCTATCAGGAAGATACTATTGTTATTAAAAGTTGCATTTTTGTACATTGGTATTCCTGGTTGCTTGATTTATTTGAGCACTGGATTCTGCAAGTGCTATCAACTTCTTATTAAACCAATTACGAACACTAAAAGTTACAAAAGCCTTAGTACTGTTTGGATTCAATTTCAACAGGTAGTAATTGTCTAACCATATTATTCCATTTCTAAAAAAATCCTCTTTATATAAAATGTATAGATTCCAGATATATTTAATTGCACATATTCATGTAAAATTGCAGAAAATCTGATGAATATAAATAAATAAATAAATTGTTTTCAGTGAAAATACATTAGTGCCCAATAGCACTAGCAGTAGTACTTATATGCTGCTTTACAGTGCTTTACAGCCCTCTCTAAGCGGTTTACATAGTTAGCATATTGCCCTCAACAATTAGGATGGAAGCATGAATCAATCTTGAGCCTGGTGAGATTTGAACTGCCAAATTGCAGGCAGCTGACAATCAGCAGAAGTAGCATGCAGTACTGCACTTTAACCACTGTGTCACTGAGGGAAGTGAAGGATTTCTATATTCTATGTAGAAATGAAGGATTTCTTTATTTTTCTTAAGGATTATTTCTGAACAATTTCTGTTGAGTTGTTCAAATACATAGATGAAAATATAACAAATATTGTGAAATATAATTTTCTACCTTTTCCCCAAACCATGGATATAATTCTGAATTCATTACTGTCTATAAATCTTGGCAAATTCAGTACTAACACAAGGGGTTTTTTTTTGGGGGGGGGGTGTAAAATACACATTCAATGTGATAAAAGCCAAATGAATCTCTAGAGCTGTATCAAAGCTGTCTAAACTGTTTCAATGAATTTTTTTTTCTAAATTGGAATCAAAACTGAAGGACGTAAAGGTTAAAGTAAGTCCGTATTCTCATGATTCTTTTGTATATTCTTAAATAGAAAGTATATTTTACTTTCTCAGTAGCTAAGACACTGAGCTTGTTGATCAGAAGGTCGGCATTTTAGCGGTCCGAATCCCTAGTGCCATGTAATGGGGTGAGCTCCTGTTACTTGTCCCAGCTTCTGTCAACCTAGCAGTTCAAAAGCACATAAAAAATGCAAGTAGAAAAATTGGGACTTTGGTGGGAAGGTAACAGCACTCTGTGTGCCTTCGGTGTTGAGTTATGTTGACCACATGACTACTGAGACTTCTTCAGACAGCACCGGTTCTTCGGCTTAGAAATGTAGATGAGCACCACCCCTAATATAATGATATGTTATTACGAGAGCAAAATGATTAATTATTAGACTTTGCAGCAGTATAAAACTTATATTCCCAAATCCAAAAGCATTTTTTATTAAGAATTACATATGCTTCCAGGGTTTTATATATATGTATACTGAGCTATGTATCAATAGATAAAATAAAGCTGCTGCAGATGGTTATATCTCATGCTTTATTGATGTATACTATGTCCTTTTTTTTTTTTTTTTGCTGTTGCTTAAGACAGACAGATGGACAGCAGAATCTTCCATGTTAGTAGTTTCATTTAGTACAAATAATAAAGCTATGGCTTAAATGTTGGAAATTTTATTTTCCAGGATTAGTCCAACATCATTAACCTTAAGAAGGAGCCATCTATGCAGCACAAGGCAAGATAAAGTTTAAGAAAATTCCAAACATAGTCTTAACCTAAACTGGAAAGCTATACATACCTTCTACTTTATTCTTACAATCTCACTGATCTCTTAATGATGATGATACAAAGATGCTACTGATTCTATTGTCATACTGGAAGCTTTTTTGTATATTTTCCAGAATTACCTACATGTATTGAGTAAATAAATTTGATTTAGACATTGGATCTGAAGATGTATCAATCACATCTGCATATAAAATCCAGTTGTTGAATGAATTAAGTATTTAGGTGAATTTGATGTTTTAATGTTAGTTCTGGGTATTTCTGGTTTTGGCTACTGTGTATCAATCGTTCCTTCATATGTGGAAAAAGCAGAAAGAGGTTGAGTGTTATGATGGATTGCTGAAATACTATTTTTCATCTTTCTATTTTTGAACATATCTAAAAATGCCCTTTCGGTTAAGCTATACGTTGTTCTGGCTACTTAACATACCTTTCGTTTGTGTTTTGACTCTCTTTTCATTTCCTATATGTATTCTTTCCCCCAGAAATTACTTTTTCAATTATGTGA
The DNA here is from genome assembly GCF_009769535.1 of Thamnophis elegans. Classification (NCBI taxonomy): domain Eukaryota; kingdom Metazoa; phylum Chordata; class Lepidosauria; order Squamata; family Natricidae; genus Thamnophis; species Thamnophis elegans. Next base: position 103,122,947 of record NC_045541.1, on the reverse strand, counting down.
TAAACTTTGTTTGCAGCCATTGATTACTTAGATTGTTTTCCACCCCCACCCCCACCCCCCAAAATAATCCTGGCTTTTTTTTATGTGCTTATAGCAGTGTTTTTCATTTGATTTGGAATTTTGGGAGTTAAAGTTAATGTTGCCAAGTTTGAAAAAAAAATACTGGCATAGTATCTTCATTAGGAATTCCCATCCATCCTGAATACATATTCCATTCATTTTTCCTTGCAGAAGATCTTATTATTGCCCTGATTTTATTAAATTTTGTGGTGGTGATGCTCATTCGGGAGGGAGGAATTTGTGGCATGTGTCATTATATGAGACATAAGTATTCACATCTTTGCTCTCAATAAAACTGCTTAACAGAGAATATATTGCCATGACTGCCTTGTTCAAAATCTATAAATCTGTATTCAACACTTGGCAGACTTTTTGGCAGTGCACTTTTCTCTTTTCCTTCTCTTAAACAATGTGGGAGGTTAAATCTTACTGAGAAATTCATTAAGTGACAGAAGTTCAGGAGAGGTTGAACTTGCTACTCAGCCATGCCAATCTACTAACCCACAGAATCTAATGATTCCAGAGTGCAAAAGTGCCTTGCCACAAAGGTTGGTGTCACTCATCAATCTCCTTCTCAGGAGAAGCAAAGCAAACAAACAAGAAAGTGTTATCTGTTTCAGAGCTCCTCTTGGCATTTGCTGGAGCCAATGACCAGAGGTTCTTCAGGAAAGGCTAATTGCACCCTGTGAGCTGCGTGATCATAAGGTGCAAAATGGCACCATCAGAGAACAATAAATCATTGGACATTACTTACCATCACTGGTCCAGAACACAAATGAAAAGATACAGATTTATTTTTAGGAATTAGACTCGTATTTTAAAATTGGTGCAAGATTCTTTTTGAATTGGTTCACTACAACTATTCTATAAACATTTTGGTCCCTAATTCTGAAGGCTGCTGCACTGCCTTTCCCTGTGCTATCTTTCTATCTTCCTTAAAAGAGATTATTAAAGTAAAATAAATTAAAAAT